>NC_041371.1:23441413-23651413 GCF_900634415.1 Cottoperca gobio
ACAGATTGATGATGTACTTTATATGTGCTTTAACATGAACACTTTTTTGTAGGAAGAAACCCATCCTATTTTATTTCAACATCTTGAAATGTGCCAACCCAACTATACTCATCAACCTGCAGTGCCCCACAACTCAGGTACTCCATTCCCTGATGCTTATCTGCAGCTTTATCACGAGATATGTTGAATGTGTCACACGCTAACAGAAAGTGTCACATATTGTCTAATGCTCATTAACTGAGGCAAGATTACAGTTGTTAATATAAAAGTGTTGTTTACTAGCTGACTGCGACAGAAGTCAATAAAATCACAAATGTACTCCATGTGATCATTTTCTTCCAGATGTGTGTGACAAAGTGCCCGGACAGGTTTGCCACCTACACTGAGATGCAGCTGCAACACATGCTCAGCAAGAGCTACTGGGAATATTACAGACAGTTCTGTAAGCCTGGCTTTAGTAACCCTGACAAGGTAATTATGTCTTTAGAAACACACTGTTTAACACACTGAGCAGGAATACTTTATGTGCTTAGATTAGAGTAGTAATGGACAGCATAAAGTGTGTAGTAGTCATACAATATTGTGGGAGTCAAAGTGGATCCTGGGTAAAACTTTTATGACAGAATCTCAAGGTGAAGCCAAAGGATTGCAGACCTCAGGAATACATCTCGGCATCCTGCTGGAAACATGTTCAAAGCAACAACAATGACCTCATTTTAGAAGTTTGTCTCTGTTCTCTTTGCGTTTGTGCGGACCAAATATCGTCACAAAGTATCACAACTGTCTGTTTCTTCCAGCCAGTATCTCAGGTGCTACGAGATGAGGACTGTCCCTCCATGATTGTCCCTAGTAGACCATGTAAGGATGGACAAGCTTCTAAACGTTTCATCTAATTATGTAAAACTAGGTCATATACATATACAATTAGATGTTTTCATTAAGGGTGTGTGTGTGTGTGTGTGTGTGTGTGTGTGTGTGTGTGTGTGTGTGTCAGTTCTCCAGAGATGTCTACCAGACTTCATCACTCTGAATGGGACTGTGACTGTAGCTAACAGAACCAGCTTTAAAGACGCTCTGGAAATGGCCCGCAGTGTCACTGAACTCCAACATGCTGCCAAGTACTGTAACTTCTACTACATCTTTTTTACATTTCTTTCTTTTGCTGTGTCTACCTGTCAAAGATCACTTTGCACTAAAGAACCAACTGCACGTCATCCAACCAACAGTCCCCTCCAATTCCCCTGACTTACCTTCATTAGCGCCTTGAGATTGCTTGTAGCTTGGAAAGGCACTTTACATATACAATTTATTATTATTATTATTATTATTATTATTATTATTATTATTATTATTATTATTATTATTATTATTATTATTATTATTATTATTATGTTTCCCTTGTCACCAGTTGATTTTAACTTCCACAATTATTCCATTGTACAATAAACCAGATATGTTTGTATAAAATAGGTCATAGGAATTGTCAGACACAGCATTTCTCTCTGTCTTTTTAATGTCTTTGTCTTTAATGCAACATTGATGGGACGAGTCTCTCTGCTTTTTATGTTAATTTCTTGTCTAATCGCTGATCTGTCTCCTGTGTGCAGGGGTATAACAGGACTGGTGGACACTAAGGAGCTGGGCATGAAGATAGTGGAAGATTATGCCAAGTCATGGGCATGGATACTCATGTAACTATACATACAACAGCATCTGTGTACAAGCACAACATCTAAACTCGTCTCAAAGATTTTTACTATAGTGTATGTATGTAATGTGTGTGTGTGTGTGTGTGTGTGTGTGTGTGTGTGTGTGTGTGTGTGTGTGTGTGTGTGTGTGTGTGTGTGTGTGTGTGTATGTATGTACGTTTGACTCTTCTCAGCTTGTGTTACTATCACACTACGTTTTTCCATCCATCCATCGTCTACCGCTTAACCGGGGTCGGGTCGCGGGGGCAGCAGCTCCAGTAGGGAACCCCAGCTCCGACTGGGGGATCCCGTGGCATTCCCAGTGAGGAGATATAATCACTCCACCGAGTCCTGGGTCTTCCCCGGGGTCTCCTCCCAGCTGGACGTGCCTGGAACACCTCCCTAGGGAGGCGCCCAGGTGGCATCCTTACTAGATGCCTGAACCACCTTAACTGGCTCCTTTCAACGTAAAGGAGCAGCGGCTCTACTCCGAGTCTCTCACGGATGGCTGAGCTTCTCACCCTATCTCTAAGGGAGACGCCAGCCGTCTGAGAAAACCCATTTCGGCCGCTTGTACCCGCTTGTACCCGCTTGTACCCTACGTTTTTAAACAACAAAAATGCTGTGCGCATTCACATTCCCTCCACCGCTGTGTTTCGCGAAGGGCGGGGTGAACTCAAAGAAATTTGTGCCACGCACCCTCCCACTTCCCACGTACCTCATCCAGACCAAACAGCTCCCCCGTCGCATGGACCTCTTCAAGCTCCTTCTATACATTATATACAGTAGGGGGTCCCTGCTCCACGCTACACCAGTTTGGGGGGTCCTGGGCCTGAAAAACACTGAAGACCCCTGCTTTACAATGTTGATATGTTTGTACTTTGAAACACTGTGATAAACCTGGAATAATTTAGTTTTAGAAAAAGCATGTGAAGGTAGTTGACCATTTTAAAATATGGACAAACGTGAAGAGATATGGATGACTACCAAGTTTCAACTTCAAGTTGCAACGACATGCAAAAGCTTCTCTGTTAACATAATGTTTTTATGTGTGCATGTGTGACAGAGGTCTGCTCTTATCCCTGGCTGTGAGTCTACTTTTCATCCTGCTGCTGAGGTTCACTGCTGGCCTGCTGTTGTGGACGACCATCATCACTGTCATACTGCTGCTGGCATACGGTGTGTACTCAGGGCTTCACCTTGGGTTCAAGGGATTTTTTACTTGAATCTTATCATTCTAATCGGTCTCACATCCCAGCTCCTCCTTTATTGCTGACACACCTTCACTTGAAAGGAACTGCTTTTATTACTATTATTGAACTTTAACTTAACTATGTCAAAGAAACAATGAGATAAGTAGTAAAACGGTTTCTGAAACCTGTGTGTGTGTGTGTGTGTGTGTGTGTGTGTGTGTGTGTGTGTGTGTGTGTGTGTGTGTGTGTGTGTGTGTGTGTGTGTGTGTGTGTGCAGGTTTGTGGTACTGCTGCATGGAGTTGTCCCGGCTGAGACACAGACCCGGCTCTGATGTTGCCATTGTAGAAGTGGGCCTGCAGACTGACCTGCAGGTGTATCTACAGCTCTCTCAGACATGGATCATATTATGTAAGTCTGTTTGCCTTGTGACATTTCACAGGAATTCCCTTTCTCCAACTCAATTTCCTCCCATGGGACACAACAAAGTAACTTTAACAGAAATTGCTCAAATACAAATGTAATGTTTTGGCAATTTGTTTTCAATATGGTATAGTTATATTTTATTGGGTTAATGAAGTCTGTTTTTCATCCAACTATTTCACATCAACATCGGACTATTGAAAAGACATGATAATCATTGATCCTTTATGAAGCAGACATAATGCATCATTTGTTTTACTTGTGAACTAAAGGCAGGCAAACAAAAGATGTCTGTGATTTGATGAGCAAATTCTCTCATATGCAAATACACAATTTGCATATCCAATGAAATATTAAATAATATCCATATGTATGGACCATTCAAGCTTGTGTAATTCAGACTATAATGACATAATTATTCTTAGGGGGATCGGAAATCATTTTCAGAACAGTACTCTTGGAGGGAATTAAAGCAAAAATGTAACAAATAAAACTACACAACTCCTTTGACCCCTGAAAATATAGTGTGTGTGTTGTTTGTGTGTCAGTGGTGTCTCTGGCAGTGACAGAAGCTTCCATCTTGTTGATGTTGATCTTCTTACGGAGAAGAGTGCGAGTGGCCATCGCCCTGCTCAGAGAGGCCAGCAAGTATGAAGTCTAAATCCTAAAAGTTGAATCATGTGATTAAAAGCAATACTGTGTGATGATAGTTGTTTTCTGTGTTGTTGCAGAGCCATCAGTCACATCATGTCCACGCTCTTCTTTCCAGTCATCACCTTTCTCTTGCTGACTCTTTGCATCTCGTACTGGGCCGTTACTGCTGTGTATCCTTCGCAGTGCTCATCACACACACATTTACATGTTATGTTCACTTCTTGGGGTCAGAACTGAGAGACTCATTTGAAGTCACTCATGATATATATGAAACTATTCAGGACCCAGAGGATAGATATGGTTTTCTATTTCAGCAGCTTTGTCAGCAACTTGTTGGTTGTGTCTTTAACCCTCACTGTGAAAGTTACCTGGCCTCGTCAGGTGAGGCCGTCTACAGAGTCATGTCTCCTGACGTCAGCTGTCACCATGCCAACAGCACCTGCAACCCTGAGGTACAATACGTCTTAGTATTACTGTAGTAGTATGTTTTCAGGCTGTTAAACAGTCAAACTGCCCATATTTACTAAAGGTCTGCAGTGGCTTTGCACTGTGAAATGAAAGGCAGCGAAACATTGTGTGTTTGGGGAGATATGTAGTTTTGTTCTGCTGCTGGGCTCATTTACATTATATTTGCTTCTGTGTGTGGCACAAACTTTCCTCATGGTTAATTGTGGTGCACATGTAAATATCCCACAAAGTGGTGTGCTTATTAACATACTGAAGACTTGGGGAGTGCACTTACTGTAAGGGTCAGTGTGCTTCATTAAGTAGTTTGTATAAAGTGTCGTCCAAAGGTCTGATACCATTTCCAACGGCCAAATATATAAATGTTTATAATTCATAGGTCTGCGCTTAGTTAACACAAAACGTGACAGAATTACCAGCATGAAGAACGTATAAAAAGAGCTGAGAGAAAAGTTCAAACGTCCACCTGAGCTGTGTTAGAGGAGCTGACCAGCACTAGCTTGAAGCATAAGGACCATTTACACTTCGACAGATAAGAACTGTTGTTAAACAAACACATTCTTACAGTAGTTAGTTTGAGTCTTGTCTTCACCCATTAGTTGATTTAACAAAGAAACTAAAAGCTGTCTGCTATCTATGAAAGGGTTACATCTCTGCGGTGTCACTTCTTTAAATCACCGCATTGTTTTTTTCTTACAAAATAAAATACATTATTTGTACAAGAAGTGTTCTACTTTAATGTATATGTATATTTCTAAAACAATTACACTCTTTTTATTGTATTTTATTGGACATAACTAATATATTTTCAAACTTACTGTATACCATGGCACATTCTGTATAAATGCATATAGTGTATGTTGTGCACTCCTTCACATCAACTTACCACACAACCTCAGTCTGCACACTAAATCATATTTTAATGAATAAAATGCAAATAGCACAAAGCTACTTAAGGCCCGGGTAAATAACTGTCCTTCTGTCAGAGCTTCAACAGAAGCATCATCTCCACATCAGCTTCGTGTCTAGGCTCTCAGTGTCTGTTCGCCTTCTATGGGGGGGAGACGTCCTACCACCACCACCTCTTCCTGCTGCAGCTGTCCAACCTGCTGCTCGGCCTCTGGCTCATCAACTTCAGCTTGGCCCTTGAGCAGTGCACCCTGGCTGGGACGTTTGCTAGCTACTACTGGGCCAAGAGGAAGCCTCAGGATATCCCACCATGTCCCCTCTTCTCATCATTCAGCAGGGCCATCAGGTGAGGACTCACTCAGGAGAACAAGCCTGACAAATTGTGTTTCATCTTTCATCATTCTCCACAGTAATGCATAACAATGTAACAGTGAGTTGAATCTTCAGGTATCACACAGGCTCTTTGGCATTTGGAGCTCTAATTCTGTCAGCTGCACAGCTGCTGCGGATCATTCTGGAATACTTGGAGCAGAAACTAAAAGGTTAATACAAACACACACACACACACACACACACACACACACACACACACACACACACACACACACATCCTTCCTGCTACTATAGTGATACTGCTGTCACTATTCAAGGATTCAAGGATCACGTATTGTCATTCTGCAACACAGGGTTGCACAACACAATGCAGTTGTAACCTAGTCCATTACACTACACAAGAAAAACAAAACAAAAACAGAGAGGAGTGAGGAATGTAAACAGCAGCACAAAAACACATGAGAAACATTGTCCATCAACTTTGAGCCCCCAGCATCATTGATGTAAACACAGTCCTTCTCTCGTCCCACCTGAGTCCTGCAGTCTGTCCTTCACTATGTCCTGCAAAGTGTCCTGCGCTCTGTCCTGCACAGATAACAATAATTATAACAAATATCCAATATACTGATGTTGTCCATGTGTATCATGTAGGTGTGGACAGCAGTCTGTCCAGGTTCATACTGAACTGTCTGAAGTGCTGTTTCTGGTGTTTGGAGAAGTTCATACGCTACATGAACCGTAATGCTTATATCATGGTGAGTTGGTCAAAGTAGTGCTAAGTAGAATAAATACAAGCCATCGTTGTTCATTTTCTCTTGTTGTGAAAGCTGTCTCTGGTCTGTTCTCCACCAGGTGGCGATCTATGGTAAGAACTTGTGTACCTCAGCCAGAGAAGCCTTCTTCCTGCTCATGAGGAATGTGGTGAGGTAAGGAGACTGTTGAAGCCATTTAGAGCTTTTGGTTTTGGAAAGAAAATATCTAAAAGATATCTTTTGAGTTATGGTTAAAAGTGTGATTTATGATTTATATTAATATGAACCGTAAATTTACTTTATGTAATCCAGTGGAGTGATAATGTGCTCTCCCCTTTTTGTGAATGAGTGTGTGTGATGTCACGCTCCACCTGTAGTGGGCACGAGACTTTAAATACACAGAGGAAATGTTTTGTTTGTGGGTTTGATGGCGGAGAAGCTGCAGTGTTCTGACCACATTAGACGGCATTAAATCGCCTTATCACATTATATTTGTATTTTTTATATTATTTCTTTGATGTCAACCGGAGTTTATTTGTTTAATAAATAATTTTTCAGTTATACTAAACAACAACACAGTGTGCATGCTTTATAGAAATGTGTGTCGAACACCCTATGATGAGCCGATGATTATCCATGTACAGCTCACTCTGGGCCTTTTAAAGGTTTTGTTTTCACAGGGTTTTTATGAAGTTATTTTAGTCTTTATGCTGTAAGAGAGGCTGTTTATGATTATGAGAGCCAGTGAACACACTCCATGTGTGAGTGACACAGCCCCATCACATGGCTGTCAATCAGGGCTCTGACAGTTTGAAGCCATGTGTCGGATGAGTGGTGAGGTGGAACTTTCCCACTCTCTCTGCAGGACTGCAGTTCTAGACAGAGTGACAGACTTCCTGTTGTTTCTGGGCAAAGTGCTGATAGCAGGAGGAGTTGGTAAGTGACAATATACAGCATAACACTGGAGCTTTATATTAATATGAAACATTAACATTATTAGAAAGCTCTAATGTTAATGTGAAGCATTAACACTGTGTGTGTGTGTGTGTGTGTGTGTGTGTGTGTGTGTGTGTGTGTGTGTGTGTGTGTGTGTGTGTGTGTGTGTGTGTGTGTGTCTCTCTCAGGTGTGGTTGCATTCTTATTCTTCACCAAGAAGATCCCTGTTATCCAAGAGGAAGTGCCCATTCTCAACTACTACTGGGTCCCCCTGCTAGTGAGAGTCTCTCACACACACACACACACACACACACACACACACACACACACACACACACACACACACACACACACACACACATCCTTTTTGCAATAACAATCATTGCAGGTTCTCATCTCACTAACCTGGATGTAAAGATTGAATTGGTGACCGTTTGTGTTAATCTGCACATAATCTACCTCTGGCCAGTAATCCACAGGAATATAAATGATATACAGTCATGGAACTGGACATGGAAATACAAAGAAAGACATATATAAAATATAAACATTCCCTTTCTTTAGAAGCATGTTGAGCCCACACTAATGTAGTTTCTAACCTGTGTTTCCACATGACAGACGGTGGTGATCGGGGCCTTCCTGATCGCTCATGCTTTCTTTAGCGTCTATGCCATGTGTGTTGACACACTCTTCCTCTGCTTCTGTAAGTGAACACTTTAAATACTGTGTGTAGTACACTGCTGCTGTTATGTAAGACATCGATAAAGTGACTGGTCACTTCGTAAGAAAGAAATGTATTCCTAACATACAATTCAAAAATGAATATCTGGCAGCATTTTACATGTGCAGTGATATCAATACTGACACCATATATTCTGTTTGAAAATCAAATATCAGCCCTTCTTGTCACAGCTGTCACACACTGCTGTCTTCCAATCTACGATTAAGTTTTCTGCAGAATTAGAAGTCACATCCATGTTAACAAGAACATTACTAACACTCAGAAGTGTCAGCATTATGACACGCTGACACTTCATAGACTGATGCACTCATTTAGACAAACTATTTTTCCTTTAAACTGTCCTGAGCATTTAACCTGAAAATATCAACAAGGTTCATTTAAGGTATTGTTATAGCTTTGGATATATTCATCCACCCAGTAGCAAGTATGAATATGCCAAGTTTCTTTCTCCAAATGTTACTGATATATACATTTTCTTATTATATTTTGGTTGGATGCTTTGAGTGAATCCTGTAGTGTTCAACCACATGGTGTTCATCTCATTTAACCTCTATCTGTCCTTTTGTCTCTTCTTCATTTTAAATGACCCTGCTATCCCACTACTTTACTTCCCTTCCATGCCTCTTGATTTGACTCTTGTCCTCAAACTTGAACTCCATCCTTGACTTCCACCACCTCCGTCACACCCATTCATCCCCCCCATCTATCATCATCTGCCCATACCGGCTTTTTCCTCTCATGCTTCTTTGTATCGGTCCAACCAGGTGATGACTTGGAGAGGCATGATGGTAGTTCAGAAAAACCTTTCCTCATGTCCCCAGAGCTGCACAGAATTCTGGGAAAATCCAATCATTTGCGCTAATACAGTATGGGATCCTCCATCAGCAGCCGTCTGCTCAGGTTTATGACGTCCTGAGACGTCCCCACACTGAGAGATGTCCTCATACAAAAAGACGTCCCCACACTGAGAGACGTCCCCACACTGAGCGACGTCCCCACAGAGCGATGTCCCCACACTGAGAGACGTCCCCACACTGAGAGACGTCCCCACAGAGCGACGTCCCCACACTGAGAGAAGTCCCCACACTGAGAGATGTCCTCATACAAAGAGACGCCCCCACACTGAGAGACGTCCCCACACTGAGCGACGTGCCCACACTGAGAGACGTCCCCACACTGAGAGATATCCTCATACAAAGAGACGTCCCCACACTGAGAGACGTCCCCACACTGAGAGACCTCCCCACACTGAGAGACGTCCCCACACTGAGCGACGTCCCCACACTGAGAGACGTCCCCACACTGAGAGATATCCTCATACAAAGAGACGTCCCCACACTGAGAGACGTCCCCACACTGAGAGACGTCCCCACACTGAGCGACGTCCCCACACTGAGCGAGGTGCCCACACTGAGTGAAAATAAGAGCCAGCCTGTACATTGACCTCTGCAGAGGCACTGAAGCATTAACTTACTACTGAGTGTTTAAATCTGCCATTGTTTAACATCCGTTCATTTTTATAAGGTTGATTTTTGTATTTGTAATATGTGTTTTTTGATTTGTAAAAGTTGATTCAAATACAATATCCATATCTTAATTAAAAAATAATAAGCATGTCTTTGTCTTCAGCACATACATGAAACTAAAAGGTAAATTAAAAACAACAAATCTCATATTAGTTCCACAATTTAGTTGTAAAGTGATTTTGGATGTTTTTTCATGAATATGTTCAGTTGGATTGCATTGCAGGGGGGTCAGCTGATTGGTGGTAGAACATCACACCATGTTTGTTCTTCTATCTGATGTCAGAGCCTTAAACCTCTTACTCAATTGATAACTAAAATGTCACGTGAGAGCTTAGTGATGAAAGCAGACAGAGAGACCTGGAACAGATTCAGAGCTGAGAGGTCAAAGGTCAACTGATGATCAGGCTTTGTTACACTGAGATTGTTAATGCCCCAAATCTTCACATTCACATAACTGTCTGTACACTCTCATAGTCCCCTCAAGTAAACGCTTTAGCTCATTTATCCAAGCCTCGAACACAGCAGGACGTAAACTTTCAATTTAAATCAGAAGCCAAGTCAAACCTAATCAAGAGAGAGGAACGTAAACCGTGTCAGGTGATACAACAAGATACACCTTGATTCATTCCTGCGGGGAAATGTGTTGCAGGACCACAAGGAAATAAATAAATATAGCTGAGTATAGAAAGAGACATAAAATAATACAAATAAGTAGTGGTACTCTGTTTGTATTAATATAATAGAATATAGTGTCTGTTCTGCCCTTACAGCGTGTATCCCTATGCGTAGTGTGAAGTAAATTAATCCTGATTGTATTAATCCACTCTGGAAAGACTATCATATGTATTTGTCTACCTCAATCAATATATATTTCTGCACTACGAATATGTTTCTGCGCAATTATGTATTTTCTGCACTGAATGTAATACAAACATAATAGGGGCAATTCCCCTTTAAGAGAACAGGTCAACAAACCATTACTTCCTGACTGCTGACGGAGGAGCGTGTTGGCGCCAACGGGGACCAATGAGGAGAAGGACAAAGCCTACTCCTTGTATTAGATGCGATGTTTTACAACTCTTTGTACACACTGGAGCGGAGCCGTGAGACAGCAAGATGGGGTTTTTGAGCCATGCAGTCTGTGGAAACGGCGATGCGAATTGTGTCCTCAGCTGAGAGTATTTTCTATGTTTGACTTATCACGTTAATAAATATATCGATTGAACTAGAGGATTGCTGTTTTGATTCGACATTCAAGCTCCGAGTTCTTCTACTTTTACCACCTTTAGTAGCTAGACAGTTAGCTAACATTCAAAAGTCCTCCAATAAAGATGCAAGGTTTGCTTTCTTGACTTTACTGTTCTTCTTTTAGTTTGTAAAACTAAATCAGACCAAAAGTTACAAACTTCAAACATTCTGCACATAACACATCCAAATTGCACATGAATAACTCACAGACAAATAGTCTCCAAGGCTCAAGCATCACAGACAGTTTACATGGCGTCTCTGCTCCACTTGTTGATCTCCATGCTTCGTTTACAAAGATCCTTGCAAAGCGGTGAGCGCTCACTCTGACACGCCCCCAGCAAACCAACAAACCAAGGAGCGCTCACTCTGCGCCAAAAAACATGTCCCAACTCTATAAACATAGAAATAGGCAGCACAGTGTCAGTGTAACATATGAACGTAAAATCGTATATTAAGGTACATTATGATATATTATGGGATATGAGAAATATAGTAAAGAGTAGCAGTGTAGTAATACAGTATAACATAGTGTAAGATATAACCTAATTTAACATGTAGTATAGTACAGCAATAAAACAGAATATAATATTAAATATAATATGGTATGTCATGGTATAGTATAATATATAACAATGGACAAGTGAGTGCCTCAGTTTTCGGGGGGGGGGTATTCTTATGAAGTTTTCCAAACATCATCATATTAGTTCTAAAGATGTGAACATTTCATTCACATAAATCAGGGGTTCTCAATGGGTTGTTCAGAGCGCTGGAAGCAATATTTTAGAAAGGGGGGTGTTCACGTGTCTTTGTTTGTGTGTATGGCCCGCGAGGTAATTCATAAACACACGCAAAAAAATCTACTCCAAAAAAATTTATCCAAATCTAGTCAGCAATAGAATAAAACTGACTGTTTTTCCTGGTCAGGGTCCTTGAACACAACACGAGCGGAACGTGTCATCACGTGGTCACGTCATGACAAAAAACTTATATTACTTATACAATATTAAACTGTCATTGACATCAGCGAATGCAGCATGGCGAGTGTAAAAAACAAGATAGGTGGATGCGGAATATTATTTCTTTGTAGAAGTAAAAGGCCAGTGTGCATAGTTTGTGCGGTCATGAAAAAGGCTCTTAAAAGGCTCTCATTACAGCACAAAACATGCCAAACTGGACGAGCTGAAAGGACGAGTGCGTTTGGATAAAGTTAACAAATGTGTTTTTAGACTTTTATTTTTATTTTGCTGACCAATAAATCTTAAATTACAAGTGCCGCCCCCTCAGCCGCCACTGCTCGAAAGCATTAATGTTATTCCAAGGATACACCAAGAATAAAACAAATCGGAGTGAATGTTAAAGCACTACTGCTCTGGTCGGGATTGTATAGATAATTTATACTTCATATTACCAGCTTGGTTTTCTGTGCAATCGTTGGGATTGATTATACATATATTATTATTTATAATATGAGTACTTATTTTGCAACTTAATCTGCTTTTGTTTAGTGGTGTATAGCTAAACTGCTCTAACATTTTGTTTTGTTTTAGGGAGAAGGAGACAGAGGCAGAAGCAGTGACGTGCGGTGAGGTTCATCAGATTTACAAATATATGAACCCAACTGAGTAGCTTATTCATCATTTTCTTGGCGGCATGAACATTGACTACTGGTTATTTTCTATATCTCATATCAGCATTCTTTATACACACACACACACACACACACACACACACACACACACACACACACACAGAACGTTACATTTATAGCGGCTCAGAGAGGTATTTGCTCTGCACCCTCCATAGCTTTTTAAGTCTGATGCTTTGATTAAATTTAACACAGACTGCACTATTATCAAAATAATATTTTATTTAAGGTCATGTAGTCAAATGTAGTTTTTAATTTAAATATTGGATTGTTTTCTCTTAATCAGATCCCATTTTCAATAGACTTGTGGTCTTACCTTTACTTGTAAAATCTTCCATTTTTAGCCGTCAGTTGGAGAAAGAAACTAAACTAAACGGTGCTACAGTGCACCTGACTCTGATGTTAGCTAGCAGTAGCTTGTTGGTGCTTACCGTCTCTGCATAGAAGAACAGCAGCAACACAAACCTGTGTGCTCACTTGCGCCCTCTTCAGTGCAGCAGAGTAAAGTCACTCTCACCTGGTGTTTTTTCATTGTGGTTTAATGTCACATCAGCAAGACCAAATCATACCTGTCAACATTGGATTTTTAAAATAAGGGAAATTTTCTGGCAGAGTCCGCCCATACCTTAACAGCTCTCAGCCACCCAGCCCCAACCCATGTAATGTAAATGTAAACACATAAGGGACGGGTATATACATTCAGGAAATACATGTTTATCTAAAGTATGTATTATTTGTACAGACATGTTTATAAGATTTATGTATTTTATTTATTAGTTATTATCATCAATTTATTTGATGATTGATGAGTACTGAACGTACATTATTTTTGGCGCAAAGCATTGACATCTTTCCCTCAGCTTTGGTCACTTGGTCTGCCTCTGACACAGTTCTTGTCACAAATGAAGTCATTGACAGTGTATGCTTTTGTGCCTCTTGGCGTGCTTGTGCTTGGAAGATTTTTCCGCTGTTTGCAAAGCAAAAATCTGAATGGAACACTTTACAAAAAGCATGAGTCTGCCCGACTCTGCTTTTTATAAAATAAGGTAAGGTCTCCCCCCATTTGGCTAGGTACTTGCAAAGTAAAGTTTTAACTTTTTCGGCAGGTGCAACTTTGTCTCCATCTATCTCCCGTTCACTCCATATTTTTCGTCTTCTGTGTTTTTGCTCCTGTTTTCTTCTGTGTGTTTACTAGCGGATAACGTTTTTCAGCTTATATTAAACATAATACTGCCACCTGCTTTACCGGAGGCCATTTTTTAAAATTAGGCCTATTTCTTTTTTTGATGGGTTAAAAATACGGGATAATTACTGAAAAATACAGGATAATCGGGAGGGTTGACAGGTATGGACTAAATATGTTACACACATACATTACATACATTAACTGGACTATGGAAAGTCAGGACGCATAATAAAAGTGTCTGTAAACATTATATTGGCGACATACAGAGAGATAGCAACAGGCACGCGCCAAATGCATGCGCTCAACCTAGTTTGCGAGGGGTTGCGCAATCCGAGGCTCAGCTCATCCCTGCCGCAGCTCTACAGATACTCAAGTTCAGCAATTTTGACTATAAAAATTCTCAAAATTATTGGAATCATACAGAAAATGCATTTATAGCACAGACCAGTGGATAAATATACATTTAAATTTTATTTTATTGTTATTTGTTTTTTTACTTTTCATGATGCAGTCAGGGGAGGCAGACTGCACGTCCCTGGGAAGAAGAGAGGAGAGGATGGAGAGCAGGGAGAGGATGGACAGACTCTTCTCTCTGCTGGAGAAACTTGTTGACAAATGAAATGTAAATTAATTGAAATAAATAATATATATAATGATGAATATATTGTGTATTTAATTTACATGAACTATAAATGAAAATGAATGAAAACTTAGCAAATGATTGATTAATTGATTTCGAGGTTCATGAAGAATTTATTTAGTACATATGATTTATTAATTTAGAAAAGGGATTATTTAATTAGACAATGAATGGAAATGAATGATCGAAAAATGATTGAATGATTATTATAAACAGAAAAATATTATAAGACAATGTAATATTTACAGTATATACAGATAAAGTTTGCTGCTGGACTTGAATGGGCTGCCACAATAAAGCCCCTAGTGTCTCCAGAGTGTGTATGAGATGCCCCTCCACCGTCTAAAATACATTATGCACCGGTGATAAAACATACCTTCAAATCAGATTGAAAAAAATAAAAGTATTATCTGTGGTTCCGTTCTCCGGGAAAAAATGCTAAAGTAAGCCGTCAACTTGATAACTTCTGAGAGTTGCTAGGCGACGGGAGCGGCAAAAGGTAGAGGCGTGAACAGCTGGTGACGTATCAGGAACTCCCCCGTAGACCGGACCGTCTCATTTCGTAGGCTGTGTCTCGATTCATGGGCTGCAGCCTGCGCAGGACGTAGCCTTCGCGGTCTTTGCAGGCCAGGACCTCCGTATACCGCGAAGGTTTAACCGAGTGGTCTACGAAATGAGACGGTCCGGTCTACGGGGACTTCCTTGTACGTCACCAGTTGTTCACGCCCCTACATTTAGCCGCAACTCCCTGGAGTTATCAAGCGCAGTTGATGGCTTACTTTAACATTTTCCCAGAGAACGGAACTAGAGATAATACTTTTATTTTTTTATTTTCAATCATTATTTAAGATATGCTTTATCACTGGCGATAATATATTTTAGACAGTGGAGGGGCATCTTTTACACACTCTGGAACCCCCCACATGATGCATCAGGAGACACCAGGGGCTTAAATGTTATATTGTTTTATAATATTTTTGGTTATAATAATCATTC
The DNA here is from genome assembly GCF_900634415.1 of Cottoperca gobio. Classification (NCBI taxonomy): domain Eukaryota; kingdom Metazoa; phylum Chordata; class Actinopteri; order Perciformes; family Bovichtidae; genus Cottoperca; species Cottoperca gobio. Next base: position 23,456,748 of record NC_041371.1, read on the forward strand.
TATAATTTTCTTTGTTCGATCATTCATTTCCATTCATTGATAGGTAATTTTATAAATTAAAGAATCCTTTTTCTAAATGAATTCATTTATAGTTCATGTAAATGAAATGCACAATATATTCATCATTATATATATTATTTATTTCAATTAATTTCCATTTAATTTGTCAACAAGTTTCTCCAGCAGAGAAAAGAGTCTGTCCATCCTCTCCCTGCTCTCCATCCTCTCCTCTCTTCTGCCTCCGTCTCCTTCTCCCTAAAACAAAACAAAATGTTAGAGCAAGTTTATTACACCACTAAACAAAAGAGATTAAGTTGCAAAATAAGTACACATATTATAAATAATAAAACATGTATATTCAATCCGAACGATTGCACTGGACTGTTTAAGTGATATTCAACTGTCAGAAAACCAAGCAGGTAATATGAAGTATACATTATCTATACAGTCGCCACAATTTATGTAAAATATAAATCAACATTTAAAACTCTTAGGTTTGAAAGTTAAGGTCTTAAAAGATCTACTTTAAAAGGCTAACTTAGGTCGGATGCCGGCAGCAAAGCAGCCGCTCCTAACAGCTGCTGAGCGGCTAGCTTAACTAGCATCAGCACTAACTTATGCTAGGTAACTTAACCGAAATTTTATGTTTTAAGGTCCTTTGATTTTATAACATTTGTATAGTTGAAACCCAATACTTACATTTAAAAGTATATCCATTTGCCGCTACTGCTGGGTCGAGGGGTGCCATTTTTCATCAGAATTTTTTTCTCTCGGGGCGCGCAATGAATCTTGGGATACCTGAGGCTGTGAAGGATACATCTGATGTATTCTGCAAATCTGGCAAAAGAAGATTGCATTTGTCGGCTGCATTTGAAGGAGTGGGACATGGGAAATGGGACACCCCTGTCGCGGCCGCTGTGACGTAATCGGTCTACAAATACAGCCTGCGCAGGCTGCAGCCCATGAATTGAGACACAGCCGGAGGACTCGGTCTCTAAAGACCGCGAAGGCTGCGTCCTCCGAAGGCTGCAGCCCCTGAATTACAGCCTTGGTGTAATGTGACAGGAGCTCACCTTGATGTTCCCCACGCGCAGGTAGAGCTCAACAGAGGTGGAGTCTGACTTGGATTCAAGCAACACGGCCTCTGTCTGAGTCTGCAACCTGCGACTCAAGAGCCACATGCGGCTCTTTAACCTCTGTAGAGGCTCCTGTAGCTTTGACAAAAGAAAAACATGGAATACATTTTTTTAAATATATATTACGTCCACTAAAAAAATGCAGCACATTCTCCTGCGTCTACGGGCGCTATTATTTTCGGAATTTAAAAACATTTGTGAGTGTTGTGAATTGTTTAAAAGCCAAATAAATGAACACCATCACCATGTGGATGGAAAGACACTGAAATGGACGTAATTAAATACAAACTGGCCTATTTTCTCCCCCTCTTTGCTCTTTTTAAGCTATTAGCCTGCAGCTATACATTTGTTTTTATTTCAAAGTGGGCTACTTCTTTTATTAATTTCATTTATATATTGTATTCTTTATTGTTTTGCGTATTTTTTATATTATATTATATTTTATTGTATTTTATTCAATAAATATGGGGAGGGGTCAAATATACCTGCATAGTTCTGTGCTTAACTTATTTCAAAGTAGGCCTAAACAAGCCAGTGTAGTTTTTCCTATGAGTTTTCAAATGAGTTTGGTGTTTTCCTTTTGTGAAAACAGTTAGAAATAACAACACAATCTAAACAGTTTCCTTTATTTTCATTCTGTAATTTCATAAATGCAACAAATATAGTATAACTATATATACAATTTATAAGCTGTGTTATCAAATACGTTTTGCGGCTCCAGACAAATCTTATTTGGTGGAAGAGACAAATGGTTCTTTTGATAGTAAAGGTCTGAGTGGACGCTGATTGAAGGAATCAACATTTTAAAGTGACTCCTGAAGACAGAAATATATTAGAACATCAGTTTTACTGCACAGCAGTTAAGGACACATTCAATCTTGCTCATAATACAGTGAGACCCATTTCAGAGTCATATATACAATATTATTGGATTATCATTATTGATGCATTAATGTGTTCACTTTAATGTTGATCCAAAATGCTGCGGCACGTGTATTGACAAGAACTAGGAAACGGGATCACTCCTGTATTAGCTGTTCTGCACTGGCTCCCGGTAATACAGAATTCTAAATCCTTATCCTGACTTACAAAGCAATTAATGGTCAGGCTCCAGCATATCTTAAAGATCTCATAGTACCTTATAAACCAACTAGAGCATTGCGCTCCCAGACTGCAGGGTTACTTGTAGTTCCTAGAATCTCTAAGAGTACAATGGGAGCCAGAGCCTTCAGCTATCAAGCTCCTCTCCAGTGGAACCAGCTTCCAGTTTGTGTTCGGGAGGCAGACACACTCTCCACATTTAAGAGCTGGCTAAAGACTTTCCTTTTTGATAAAGCTTATAGTGAGGGCTGGCTCAGGCTTGCCTTGCATCAGCCCCTAGTTATGCTGCTATAGACTTAGACTGCCGGGGGACACCTCCCTGCTCTCCTCCTTCTCTTCCTCTCTCCTCCCCTCCCTCTCTTCTTCTCCCTCTCTATCTGTATGCATAGAGAAGCCTTTTTGACATTATCCTGGATTTATCCATACTTTCTCTTTTTTGATCACAACATAACTATAATATTCTAGCTGTTAGTTTTTAGACCGATTACGCCACAGCTGCAGCGACAAGGCAGTCCCATTTCGGAGACTCCTTCAAATGCAGCCGACAATCCCGCCTTCTTTTCCCGGATTTGGAGGACACATCTGATGGATCCTTCACGGTCGCACGTATCCCAAGATTCATTGTACACCCAGATCACTGCTGCTGATTCAGGCTGTGTGCCTTTAAAAAACGCGGATATTTTTTAAGTTTCCGAACGTTGGGGATGTCGCTGTATTTATAATAATGTATTGGATTTTGACTTTTTTTCACTTTGTAGTTCTTTCCTCTCCTTTCCTCCACTCTGTCTCTGACTGGAGGTGTTCGCGAAACGGAGAGAATATGAATAACGCAAAGCAAGACACAGAAACGTGCACATAAATTAGATAAATTACATAAGCGTTTAGTTTTAGTTTTAGTTGTGATTTGGCGCTATATAGTTATATATATTTATATATATATTTTAAAAAACAGAATTTCAGGAGGAACCGTTGGGGCGCAGCACCTCAGACTTGTTCCTTTGTTGGCTGCTCATTTATTGTTGGAACACTTAAGATTGCAAATTGTTTCGCATTTCTGAGGCTGCTGTGTTTAACACCGGTTACAGTTTGAATGTCTGACCCTGATTGGCTGCAGTCTATGACACTGATTAAAGTTTGAATCTCAAACTTCTTACCGTTGCATTTGTTAAACACTCCTGAATAAAATGTCTTTGTTTGCTCCCTGGGTACATGGTGTATCAGGGCAATTGAAGGTTAAAACAACAACAAACTCTTTTTAAATAATATGATAATAATAATCAGAATAATACAAACAGAATAATAATCAACATTAAAATTCTGGGGAGACAATTAGCCTACATTTTATTTGATGGGCGTGGTAAGGGACCTGGATAATGGATAGGTTGAGAACGACTGACATACATAATACTTTTTATCAAAGTGTTTCCTCTTTGTGAACTAAAGCACCTGACAGGACAACATCTTTCATCATTTCATTGATCCAGCAGGTGTCACTGTGGGGCTGAAGTAAGAGTCATTCTGCTGCAGGGACAGTGCTGAGAGAGCTGATGTCCCCTACACTGTCTATGTTGGTGTGTCCCCTGCACTGTCTCTGTTGGTGTGTCCCCTGCACTGTCCCTGTTGGCTTGTCCCATGCACTGTCTCTGTTGGTCTGTCCCCTGCACTGTTTCTGTTGGTGTGTCCCCTGCACTGTCTCTGTTGGTCGATCCCCTGCACTGTTTCTGTTGGCGTGTCCCATGCACTGTCTCTGTTGGTCTGTCCCCTGCACTGTTTCTGTTGGTGTGTCCCCTGCACTGTCTCTGTTGGTCGGTCCCCTGCACTGTTTCTGTTGGTGTGTCCCCTGCACTGTCTCTGTTGGTGTGTCCCCTGCACTGTCCCTGTTGGCGTGTCCCATGCACTGTCTCTGTTGGTCGGTCCCCTGCACCGTTTCTGTTGGTGTGTCCCCTGCACTGTCTCTGTTGGTCGGTCCCCTGCACTGTTTCTGTTGGTGTGTCCCCTGCACTGTCTCTGTTGGTCGGTCCCCTGCACTGTTTCTGTTGGTGTGTCCCCTGCACGGTCCCTCTGGTGTGTTCCCTGCACAGTCTCTGTTGGTCTGTGAGAAGTACACATGAGGCAGAAAGAATATCAGCAGTGAATGCTAAATATCAAACCCGTCTCTAAATGATCTGCATCATTCATCAATTACCATCTCCTTTTTGTGCATTTCTTCATTTTTACCTATTGCCTTTAATTTGATTCTTAGCCAAATTGTAATGTATCCTTTGTTTTTTATTGCAGCTTGTTTATTGGTCTAAATTAGAAGTTAAAAAAACTAACAAAGAAAACATTATTTTCTGATGTGATGCCTGTTAATGCCTTAAAGCACAATAACATGTATAACCATGTCAGCAGTATGACATGCAGTAGTGGTATCAGAAGCAGCAGTAATAGCTCATTGATGGATAATATATAGCCTACCTGTTGTACGGACCAATCAAAAGCAAGGATTCAGATTATGGGCGGGCCTGTGCAGTCTGGATGGAGATACCCTGAGAGAGGGAGAAAGGATGTGGTGTGACAGCAGACAATTAGGAGACGGCTCTGTGCAGGAGAACATCTGCTCCACTCATCGGAACAGCTCGTGTCCAGCAATAAGAGCTGAAGGAGCTCCATCACCATGCCGGTGAGACGGGGCCATGTGGCCCCCCAGAACACTTTCCTGGACACCATCATCCGCAAGTTCGAGGGGCAGAGTAAGTACTTGGCTGCGTTGGGTTTAGCCAGCAACACCTGAATCTCACTGCATTATTTGATGAGTTTACGTTTATTAAATGAGGCAAACTTTTATTCGTGTTTTTTGTTTTTGTTTTTTTACCAAATTGAATATGTATACTCATTATGTTATGGGTATTCAGTTATTTAATCCATGAAATGATTTACACTCAGATTAACACAATCATTTATAAATAAACTGGCAGATTTTCCGGGAGGCCAAAATACATAACCTATAGACATGCTTGTGTAGTAACAATAATTGTAAACAGATGTCAATATATTGAACATTATGTGGAGGTGTTTGTTTTAATAACACATAGAATATGTATACACTTTATGTTTTGGGTCAAATGAATTATTTAAATACATTTACAAACAGGCAAATAATCAGCAAATAATAATGATTAGTAAACTGTTATGTTTGTCAGAGAATTAAAAAAATATATTTTTCAACAATTTGCAAAACACTTTTACCTTTCTTATAATTTTTTTTACAAACTACTACATTTTGACAATTCCTCTGTTAATGTAGGAATTATTAGTTTTTCTAATAGTCTTACATTTTCTCCTGTAAATTTATGTTGAGTGTCGAACAGCCAGATTAAAGTCATTGCTACATTAGTTACAACAGGCATTTATCCATTGCATCGTCATGTATCATCTATTAATTTCATTTAATCTGTAAAATGATTAAAACATTTAAAAGCATTTAAGCAACACAAATAAAAACTGACGCCGTGTTTTCCTACCTTGGTCTTAAAATATGTATATATATATATGTATATATATATATATATACTATATACTATATATGCATTTATTAATCATAGCACTAAGATTGCAACTGACACTGACTCAAGTGACATCACTTCAATTTCACCGACTTCATACACGAAAGGCTTTATACGTTTTCACATATTAGTCTTCAACACCTGGAGGCAGACTGACGAGTAAAATCAGTGGAGTTTCTCTTTAATGTACAGCTCTATTATACAGTAGCAAGAGAGTAAGCAATTGTTGTGACGTCACATTTCACTTAATAAGGAAGTGACATTAGGCTGGGGCAACATGGCCATCCTTTCTATGTATCATCCATGAGGTTGCTTATGTTTGCCCACCTCATGTAGGCTGTTTCTGATCTGGATCCCTATCATCTAAATATGTTCTGCATTCATGAATGATTCTCATCAGCAGATGGAGGTGACACTTAAAGGGTTTGGAAAAAGCTGAAGAACTCGGAGCTTGAATGTCGAATCAAAACAGCAATCCTCTAGTTCAATCGATATATTTATTTAACGTGATAAGTCAAACATAGAAAATACTCTCAGCTGAGGACACTTTTCACTTCGCCGTTTCCACAGACTGAACGCTCTAAAAGCCCCAGTTAACTGTCTGACGGTCCCGCTCCAAGTGTGTACAAAGGGTTGTAAACATCTCATCTAATACATGGAGTAGGCGTTGACCTTCTCCTCATTGGTCCCAGTTTGGCGCCCTCACGCTCCTCCGTCAGCAGTCAGGAAGTGATGGTTTGTTGACCTGTTACTCTTAAAGGGGAAGTGCCCCTATTATGTTTGTAATACATTCAGTGCAGAAAATACATAATAGTGCAGAAAATACATAATAGTGCAGAAACATATTCGTAGTGTCGTAATATATATTGATTGAGGTAGACAAATACATATGATAGTCTTTCCAGTGTGGATTAATACTAATCAGGATTTATTTACCTGACAATTCCCCCTTTACACACCATTTATGGTGTGTATAATCTCCAGTAAATATAAGGCACCGAGTGGTGTACAAATTCAGCATATGGTATACAAGAATACATTCACATTGCACTTGTTTTTATTCCAGTCATAAAAAGTACCTTTGGTAGAAAACATCAACTTTAATAAAGAATACCTTCTGTATAAAACATCAACTGTACTAAAGAACACCTTCAGTATAATAACAAAGAACTTCACTTTTTATTCCAGCATAAAGACAATTAGCTTCAGTATAATAAAAAACACTTCCAGTAAAAGACTGTAAATATCAGTAAACATTAACATCAGTAAAAGACTGTAAATATTAGTAAACTTTAACATCAGTAAAAGACTGTAATATCTGTATACGACTGAGAGACTGTGGCTACAATAAAAGACTGTAGCTACAATAAGTCTGTGGCTTCGGTATGGCAGCAAAAAACACTTTGTAGAGTTATTCACACGAAATTATCTTCCTGGTTTTCGTGTTCCTGCTCTATATCATAGTCTATGAGTAACTTGGTTTGCTCTTGCATAAAAAACTGACCTTTCTCAGTTTCTTTCTCTTTGCTCAGGGCAGTGGTGATCAATCTAGTGGTCAGGGTGTGGATACATGGAATGCCACAGCATCCACATAGGATTATTATGCCTATCATTATCGGTATGAACAATACCAACATCTTATACTGACCAAACCAACGCTCCAGGGAGTCTGTGAAGTAATTCTCTACCCCACTGTTTGATGCTAGCTCTTTGCTCAGTCTGTCAAGTCCTTTCAAAGCTCTGGTAAAGGATCCATCAGGAGCTGTGTTATTTGGGATGAAAGTACAACACATAGATCCAAACAATTTACAGACACCCCCTTTTTCAGCTAGCAACATGTCTAATGCAATTCTGTTCTGTTGAGTCATCAGGCTAGTCCGCCCTAACTGCTCATGCACCCCAGTTAGAGCATCTCTGGTGAAGTTCACAAATCTCTGCTGGTTGTAATAAATGTAATTAATCCAATTTACATTTTTGTTGATAGTGACCTGAGCGAAAATGGACTCCAGACCCGCAAATACTGGATTTCTAGCTTTGAATTCATTGGGCACACCTCGTGGTACTCCTATGGAGTCTATGTAAATTGTGGAGCTGAAACTTCCACCGGGAGCAGAACGTTTAACTCGACTCTTGAGAGTCTCTCCATTAGCCAGATCAGTAAGTTCTTCTGGAGTAAATGGCATTATGTAGAAAGGCATTACCAACTGCACTAATGCACAGGTACCTACCCAGTCTGCTGGTAGATTTGGATACAGGATATGTGTACCACAATACCACCATACATCAGCTCTGGCATATAACATGAATGATATAGGTGTTTCCAGGACTATCCCTTGTGGGGTGACCTCTATGGTAGAATTACACCCTTTAAAATGTCCTACTTCAGTGCCTGTACCCTTGGTTCTCTTGATGCACTCATAATCGCCCTCGTAGGCTCTGAATGGGGGTGGAATGATGTCCTTTCTAGTCACTGGATACAACAATGCTAATGATTTGCAGCCGTTTGGTTCAAGAGATGTGTACAATGCGAGCATGCACTTAATACCTGTTGGGTCTTTCCTCAGATTCAATGGGAATGGCACAGTTGCTAAACTAGGTCTAGCCGTGGCACATGCAACACAGTTTGGCTGATAATTATGTGCAGCCGAATATCTCACCCAATCCAACCATGCATTTTTCTCTTGATATCCTGTCTCCGCTGCCATTGTATCTTTAAGACTATTGACATTCAGATAAGTCACTTTCGTTCTTTTCTTTTCCAAATCAGCATGCAATATATAGGGTGTCTTCCTAGGCTCGATTACCCTTAACGTGAAGCTGAAAAGTGGGTCTTTAGGATTCTTTGATATACCTAAATAGTACAGGCCAGAATCAGTGGAATCGGGATTGAAGATCGTGATGACCACAGGGTTACAATTTGTCGGATGACCATTACCAGGCAAAGTTCTTGGATCAGGGTTAGTATTTGGTGGTTCTTTCACACCGCACTGACATGGGCTTCGTTTTATGATTCTCCATTTTTCAACCAAGCGATGGTCTAGATTAATCCATCCTCCGTTCGAGTGTGAAAATACATCGCCAAAATAACAGGGAGGTGTACATAGATACTTGGCTTTATTGGAATCACATTGTGTGCTCCATTGGAAAGCGTTAACAGACTTCATGGTGTTTACATCAAATTCAAACGAGGTGATCTTGCCTTCCTCTACTGTTACAGTAATTCCCTCTTTGTTAATATCTACGGTTTCGTCCCGTTTCATGCGTTTCATGCGTAGGTTGTTAGGGGGTGAAGTTTCATTTTGGAATTGGTTAGTTGTTAGATTATCTGGTTCTTTACGTGATTCATGCGGGTCAAACTCCCCCCATGTCAAGGGGAGTACTATAAGGACAGCAAGCAACGCTATCCCGGCTAACACCGAAGTGCTTCCCCACAGAGTGATATTCTTTTTCATTATCTTGTCTATATCGCTTAATGTTGGCTGGTTTTATCGGCTTGCTTAAACGAACCTGCACGTTGTCGTAACAGGTGTAAAGTGGGGGTAATCTAAAGACAATTTGTCCTCTGATGCTTTTTCTAGACTCACACTATATTATTCATTAGCGTTTTGTTCTGACAGGCTCAGATCTTGTCTAACTTCTGCCAGAGTGCGAGCAGGCGCCAGTGCGGGTACACAATGTGTGAGGTGGTGCCAATTAGCTCCTGTTTTACCTTTTACTCGGAGCGCGTGTGAAGTGCGTTCTATCACCTCCCACGGTCCCGTCCACCTAGGTTCAGACCACTTTCTTTTGTGGACCTTGAGCCTTACCCAATCACCTGGTCCAACAGGAGTCTCTGGTGGTTCCTCAGGTACCTCTGCTGCTGCTTGCACCTGTGTAGACAAAACGCTTATGATTTTAGTCAATTCCCTGACATATTCATCTACTTCAATTTGCCATAGATCTAAAACAGGTCCATGCCCTCCTTCTCTTGGAGGGCCAGGCATCGGTCTCCCTGTTAACAGCTCATGTGGAGACAAATGTGTTTGATTACTTTGTGAGGATCTCATGGACATGAGTGCCAAGGGTAAAGCATCTACCCATTTTAGCTTGTTACCATAACATGCTTTAGCAATTTTTCTTTTGAGTGTTTGATTTGCACGCTCTACCAGACCCTGAGATGCCGGATGGTAGACTGAGCCAAAATTGTGTGTTATGCCGAAATATTGTTCTACTTCTGCAAGCTTGTGGCTGGTAAAGTGTGTTCCATTATCTGATCTTATACAGCGTGGCACTCCATACCTTGGTATGAGTTCCTTTTGTAACCATTTGATTACAGAGTTGGCATCCTCTTTTTTACAGGGGATGGCTTCAATCCACTTGGTGAAACGATCAACCATCACCAGGATATATCTGTATCCTCTCACAACATTGTCTGCTCCCATGTCAGTATAGTCAATACATATCTCCTTAAATGGAGCATCTGGAACTGGAAACCGACCCATTGGACACTTGTATGTTCGTTTGTCATTAAAATTGTTGCAGGTGTCACACTCTGTCACAAAATTTTCCACCATCTCTTTCATGTATGGATGCCACCATTGTACCTCGACATCTCTTGTTGTTCTTAATTTTCCAACATGTGTGGGGCCATGGGCTTGTTTTATCAGCATGTGGCATAACTTAGCTGGTGCCACTAGCCTGCCATCATGTGCTCTCCACAGCCCTTCTGTATGGGCGGCACCCTTTTGAACCCATTGCGTTTGTTCATATGGACCTGCTAGTTTCTGCATTTCTTTAATGCTCTCCAAAGTCAGCTCTCCTTCTCTCTCACTGTTTAGACAAATCATTTGCTGTATGTAGCCGCCTGCTAGTTTCGCTGCCTTATCTGCTGCGTCATTGCCTTTTGCTACTGCTGTATCTGTTTTCTGATGGCCTTTGCACTTTATTACAGCAACCTGTGATGGCAGTAGTACAGCTTTTAGTAGGGCTTTTAAGGCTTCAGTATGTCTAACAGGAGTTTTGGATGAAGTCAAAAAACCTCTTCTGATCCACTGAGGTCCGTCAATGTGGACTGCTCCATGAGCATAGGCTGAGTCTGTGTATATGTTTACTCTCTTGCCTTCTCCATGTTTTAACGCTTGTGTTAACGCAACTATTTCTGCTAGTTGCGCAGAGGCTGGTTGTGGAATGATGCAAGCTTCCAATGTTATTATCTCTTTTCCATTTTGTTGCACCACAGCATAAGAAGCCACATTTCCTTCTTCTCCTTTATAGCAACAACCGTCACTATATATAGTTTGCTCTGGATCTTGAAGTGGCTCTGCTTCCAAATTTGACCTTATCTTGAGGTCTTGTTGTGAGACGAATGCACAGTCATGAGCGTCGTGGTTTTTTGAATTCAGTCCTGTTGCCATGTTAATTGTCTCTGCCACATATGTGATGTGTGGTTTAGTCAGCACTTCTTCAATTTGTATTTTCCTGACTGGTGAAAAGGTGAAAGCTTGTGAGTTTAGAAAAGCCACTACTCCATGCGTAGTGTTTACTTTGAGTGGATGGCACATCACCACGTGTGCCGTCTTCTTGATTGTCTTTGCCAATGCAGCCAAATGTCTTGCACAACCTGTTTGTCCTAGCTCCACACTGTCCAATTTTGAGCTGTGGTACATCAGTACATGTCTCTCTCCCCCTTTTTTCTGGAACAGAACACCATTTACCATCCCTTCTGTTTCAGAAACATCCAAATGAAAGTCCGCATTGTAGTCTGGGGAGCAGAGATGGGCAGCTTGTCCCAAGGCTTGCTTGGTCTTGGTGAAGGCTTCCTCGCCTTCTATGGTCCAGATAAGTTCAGCGGTGAGGTTTCTGTTTCCTGCTTCCGCAAGCATGTCTCTGAGAGGTTGGGTCAGATTGACGTACTCTGGTACATGAGTTCTGCTATAACCCGTCAGGCCGAGAAATGCTAGCATGTGTTGTACAGTCTTTGGTTTGCCATGTGACAGGATTGAGGTCCTTTGTGCATTGGTTAAGGTCAGACTGTTTGCAGAAATTAGTCTTCCTAAGAAGGTGACTGATCTTCTAGCGACTTGTGTTTTCTCCTTTTTCACCTTGTATCCTGCTCTAGCAAGTAGTGCGAGGAGATCAGCTGTAGCTTCTAGACACGACTCAGCAGTAGTACCTGCAAGCAGCAAGTCGTCAACGTACTGGATCAGAGTTACACCCTGTGGTAAGTGTAACATGGTTAAATCCTTTTTCAGCGCTTGATTGAACAACCCTGGGCTATCTTTGTACCCTTGTGGCATTCTGTTGTAGGTGTATCTCTGTCCTCTGTATGTGAATGCAAACAGGTCCTGTACTTCAGGATCCAATGGTAAACAAAAGAAAGCGTTTGCCAAGTCTATCACAGTGAAGTACTTGTGTTCAGGGTTCAGATTTTGTAGCGCCACATAGGGGTCTGGTACAGGGATGTGTTGTGAAACGGTGGCTGAATTGATTCTTCTTAGATCATGAACCATTCTCCAGCCTTTGTTGCCTGCTTTTGGGACTGGCAAAATAGGAGTGTTCCAGGTGGAGTTTGAGGGTCTGATTACTCCTGCACCTAGAAGTCCAGTGATTGTTGCTCCTATACCTTCAATCTGTTCCTTCTTGAGGTTGTATTGTGGCAACCAACATGACATCTGCCCAGGTCTCAGAGTGACTGAGACCTGATGATTAGGTACATAACCTACATCATAGTCTCCAGTAGCCCACAGATAGTGTGGTACTGTCTTTAGGGTTTCTTCGGTGTCAGGATGGTTGGTGTGTTCTCTCCCATGATCCCTTTCCAGTTCGTGTTGTTCCAAGATGCCAACATCCATACTGTGATGAGTTATTTTCCACATGGTCTCGTCGTCTGATTTCCATATGCGGGCAATGTTGGTAGGGAGCCAGTTCATTGTTCTGGCTTTTTTGACCATGGGACCTAAAGATCTTGCTTCAGCTCCTACTGCCAGTGCCAGTGTGATGTGTGGCACGGCTTCAGTCGACAGTGCATACCATTGTTGCTGTTCTGTCTTGAGAGCACAATATGCAGCCACACCCTGAGGTCCTATATAAATGTCTTTGACCATCAGTTGCTCTCTCTCTCTGTCTTTTTCTTCTTCCCAGGCTTGTTGGTATTCTTCGTCTGGTTGGCGTAGGTAGTTATAGGTGCAATGCAGAGGGTCAAGCGGAGGACCATATGGACCCAAAGTGTTGATCCAGGGTTTCCATTCCATGTAGGCCTTCTGAACTCCCGGAGCATCTTGTTCATCAGTCAACAGTCGATTCCAATACACTGTTGTTGTGGCCTCCTCCATTTCACGATTTGGGCTGGCAGCCATTACCATAATTCTTTGATCATTCTGGTAATGTCCATGCAGGGGTATTTGTCCTGGGAACTGTATGACCAACCCATCACAAGAACACAGAATTCGTGCTCCTGTCTTGACCAGCAGGTCTCTGCCCATTAGGTTTACAGGACATTTTGGGGAATATAGGAACGGATGTAGTAGGGATTGTTTACCAACTGCAGTAACCAATGGCACGGTATACTTTTGCTCTTCTGATCTTCCCGAGTATCCAACTATCCGAAGGGTTTTAGAGGAGAGAGGTGGTACTTTTCCCTTCAGGGAAGTCAGACAGGACGCTGTAGCTCCTGTGTCCACCATCAACTCCATCTTTTCTCCTTCTATTATACAGGTGACCATTGGTTCATTTTTAGCTGGAATAGCTTCACCTGCAGTTGGATCCTCTGGGCATCCTCATTGGTAGGAGCCATCCCACTGCTGGGGCGGTTCCCAAGCAGAGAGGGGCAGTTGATGGGTGTTTGGTGGGTTGCCACCTCTCCCATAACCTCTTTGTCCTCTCCCTCCTCTTCTATTATTGTTAGGGAGTCCCCTCCCACGCTGCATGTACTGTGGGGGCCCATACCGCTGAGCACTTTGATAATTTGGGCAATCTTTGAGCCAATGGCTGTGATCTCCACAACCAAAGCACCTAGTTGACTGGTCTTGTACTCTGGCTCTGTAGCGATTTCCTCCCGCTCTCCACTGTTCTCCGCGTGGCTCTGTCGGGTAGTAAGGCGGGGCACTAAACTGGGCTTCTCTATTATAGGGATGAGCCTTGAACGGCCCTGTAGGGTAATAGGGCTGAGCACTGACCTCCAGTGTAGCCTGTTGCTGCGCTTGCCCTTCTGTTCCGAATTCCACTGCAGCTGGAGAACCCATCACCATTTGTCTCTTCTCTCTCTTAAGCCTTGAAGCCTCGCTGTCTTTTTCAGCCACTTGCATCCTTAACAATCTCTTGGTAAGCGCATTCACTTCTTCGTTTTTATCTCCTTCCGTTTTCCTGTTCTTAAGGTCGTGGTGTACAAGGTATTCTCTCCATTCCTCATTAGACTTTGTGTCTAGTCCCACCACATCCTCCAGTTGTTCTCGAACTCGAGGAGGCAGGGCCTTTATCACTGCATTTCTCCATAGCATGGTGACTGCTGGGGTGGAGTCATGTCTCTCTCCAGTGCCGTCTATCCAGACGCCTTCGCTCCTTTTTAAGAAAAGATGCATGTCTTCTTCAATTCCTTTCTTCAGGCTGGACATAGCTGTCAGGCTGCGAGTGGTGGGGTAGGTGTCTCTCAGGGCAGTCCAGTAGTGATTCCTGCATGCATTGAACGACAGTTCATCATCCGCCCCACTGCATCCTGTTTTAGTGTCAATTTCCCTCGCCTTCAGACTTCCTTCCAGTCTGGCAATGACACATCTCAAATCACCCACACACACTCTGTCTCCTGCAGTATACTTTTCAAATTCCGAAATCCACTTTTGTCCTCCGCCGCTGAGGGGAGGAAGTTTGGACACCAAACCCTCCAAGTCTCGATGACTCCATGGTTGGTATATCATGTTCCCTCCTTGAGTTGTCATGAGGGGGGCCTGCACCTCTCTTAATTGATCCTGTCTTCTGGTTCTGCTGGCGATGGAGGCTTCTTCAGCCACTGTCATGCTTCCTTCCAGTATGGTTAATTTCGTTCGGCCGTCTTCTGTAACTGAGTTCTTTCTGCTGGGATCCTTTTCTGCATCCCCTTGGAATCCTCCCGCTTGTGATGCGCCCTTCTGTCCTCCCCAGTCCTTCTCCCTTGATGATCCAATCCCTTGTGTCACACTCTGTCCCACGTAGTCATGATAGTTTGTTCGGGTCAATAGCTCAGCCATTCCTTGTGATCCCTTTTGCTTTGTTCCGTCCCCACTCATTTGTCTTGCTTCTTTGTCCATGGTCATGCTCTTCAGTCTTCCAGAGGAATTTGGAAGTGACTGGGGATGATATAGCGATTGGACAGGATGAGAGGTCTGGGCAGCCTCCAAGATACTGTGGGGCAAGTGTGCTGGAACTGGGGTTGAGAGAACATCCTTTTGGAACCCTCTGTCTTTCATTTTCATGCTGTGTTCCCTCATGCTGTGTTCCCTCATGCCATGTTCCACCATTCTCTGTTCCTCGTCTGAGAGTTTTGTGAATTGTTTCAGCACGGATCCCATACGTGCGCTTCTCTCATTTTCCTCGAGTTCCAAAACTCCTCCACTCACCTTGTACACGGGTGCTTGAATGGAAGTGGAAGGGAAAGGATTGCTATTGGATAAGTATGCCGGAGTGTCGGCCACTTGGGACAAATCTGGGTAGAGCTGAGGAGTTTGAGAGATGTGTGTCTTCTGATCTTTGCTGTCATCTTTTGTCTCTCCCGCTTTCTTGACCACGCAGATTGTACCCTCCGCATTTGGTGGTACATATTTAAGATGGAAAAGAAGACTCGTGGCACGAGCCTTCCTCTTTTCAGCTTTCTGAAATGCTCTATATGCAGTGCCGAATCCTTTTTTCCCCGCTTTCTCCCAGGCTGTGGCGTGTTGCAGATATTCTCCGTTTTCATAGTCAACAACTGCTTTTCGTTGTTTTACAGTAAGACCTGGCTTGTCATCTTCTGAGATGAGTTTTCTTGTTTGCCACAGCTGGAGCAGCTCTTCCATTTTTTCTCTGACTTTCCTTCTTTCAGTAGGTTCAGTGGAGGCTTCCAGCCTTTTGAACATCGTCACTTTCAAGTCCGCTGTGGTTACAGTCTTGACTGGTTTTGAGTCCCCCTTGTCCGCCATTGTAACTGATGTACGCAGTACCCCACTAAGGGACAAATGTTGTTTATTTGTTAAATCCCGGATTTCTAAAGATGTTAAAAAATGTTTAACTTTAATAAAATGGTTTAAACAAAACAAAATTTGATAAAACATATATGTATTAAATTTCTGGATTTCCTAAAAATGTTAATCTATAAACAAATTTGTAATATTAAAATTGGGTTAAACAAAAACAAACTTTAGCTCAAAAACTAAAATAATGAATGTTAATCAAAGTATCTTTTTGTTTTCTAATATTTTGTCTAAAAATAAATGAAAGCGACGTTTTAATCAAAATAAATGTTCAATTAATCAATGTAAGTGAACAAAATGTTAATCTGAAAATCTAATGAAAATTGCAATAAAAAATGTAATGAATTGTTGATTAGAAAAATATTAATCAAAATGTTTCTATTTTTTAAACAAATGCCAATTTGCAAAAATATTTTTTAATCAAAAGGTATAAAAACTGTAATATGCAAAAATATTTTTTAATCAAAAGATATAAAACTGTAATAAAAATGAATGAACCGAGAAATTTACTGAAAAATAAATGTTCAATTGGTCACTCAGAGAAAAATTAATCAAGAATTCAAAAGTCCATCTACTCTATCCTTGAATTTCTATTGCCCGATTTTTAAATTTAGGTGCGCTTCACTTGCCGTCCTACAGGTGGAGGTGTTTAAATTTTGTAAAGTTTCTATAAACTTCTAGTTGTAGTCTCAATTTTGTCCACCAGAGGCATTTTTAGCTCTCAACCGGATGTGGGGTTTTTTTTTGAATTCCCACCGGATGAAGAAGGATAGAAAATGGAGGTTTCTTTGTTCTAAATTTTCTCTCCTCCTAGTTTGGAGAAAACTCGCATCTTTGGTTTAATCACTCGGTCACTACATCACATATGCATTTTTTTTTCCACACACACTGCTCCAGCACAAGTTTCAAGGTTTAGTTTATCACAATTTACTTTCTCATGCCTCGTAACATCAAGCAGGCGGAATTAGCGACCCAGCATCACTTGGCCACAGTTAACTGGTCCTAATCTCAGAGGCCTCTCACAAAAACGTCTCCTGCTTTCACGTTTTTCCAACTCAAAACTACTTCACACACACACACACACACACACACACACACACACACACTCCACGGTTCTCTTTGATTTCACAACTGTCTACCAGTCAGTTTGAACAGTTTTCACCCGTTTTACAAACTCCAATGCATTAGCCAAATATCAGCGCTAGTTTAGCCTCGCCTTAGGCCTGCTTTAAACACACTTTACTCACAACAATACAACAATACAACAAATCTTAACATGTTTTACACTATGCTTGCCCCAAAGGAGATGATATACAACATCTGAGACTATGAGGCGATCGTCATCGGTTCTCACGTAATTCAGGATTATAATCACTATTCTCCTTTGGTAAACAACACTGGCTTCTAAGCCACGCTTCCCTTAAGTCTTTTAATTAAACTATACCTATCTGCCTTCCATAGGACTTCTTTAACATTAAACTAACTAAGCTTTCTTAGCTACCTTCCGTAGGTGTTTTCGTATTAAACTACATCAATGCAAGCTTACCGTAAGCTTTATCCGGTACCAGACCGGACACCCATTACGGGCTTTCTTTGATTAAGTATGAGCTCCCCGTGAGCCCTAACCAGAACTTCGCTGGAACCCTCCGTAGGCTTTTTAGTGATTAATATGAGCTTTTCCTGCCCTAACCAGATCTTCGCTGGAACCCTCCGTAGGCTTTTTAGTGATTATAAATATCGTGAAACACAATTAATATCTTCAATGCTTGCTCTTATCACATGCATTTCAACATTCAGGATTGCTTTCTATCGTTTAACAGCAGTTGTATTAGCTATGACCGTCGAACATTGTTGCTGGCATTCATTAATAAATTTTCCTAATCTACCTGTAGTGAATATTTGTTTTAACCGGTGTTCACTCTCACCTGATCTTTTGCACGTGCAATGAATACCAGTCAACGATACTCGGCGATCGTTCTTCACTTCTCCTTTCTGGGCCCACCCAGGGACGCCAATTAAAGGGTTTGGAAAAAGCTGAAGAACTCGGAGCTTGAATGTCGAATCAAAACAGCAATCCTCTAGTTCAATCGATATATTTATTTAACGTGATAAGTCAAACATAGAAAATACTCTCAGCTGAGGACACTTTTCACTTCGCCGTTTCCACAGACTGAACGCTCTAAAAGCCCCAGTTAACTGTCTGACGGTCCCGCTCCAAGTGTGTACAAAGGGTTGTAAACATCTCATCTAATACATGGAGTAGGCGTTGACCTTCTCCTCATTGGTCCCAGTTTGGCGCCCTCACGCTCCTCCGTCAGCAGTCAGGAAGTGATGGTTTGTTGACCTGTTACTCTTAAAGGGGAAGTGCCCCTATTATGTTTGTAATACATTCAGTGCAGAAAATACATAATAGTGCAGAAAATACATAATAGTGCAGAAACATATTCGTAGTGTCGTAATATATATTGATTGAGGTAGACAAATACATATGATAGTCTTTCCAGTGTGGATTAATACTAATCAGGATTTATTTACCTGACACACTGAAAGTATGCTAACATTACTCTTGTCTTGTGCTGTGCGACCCGGGCTAGCTACAGCTGGCAGGCAGCTACTAGCTAGCAGGACTATGTAACGTACCTTATTCAACTGTAGCTCGTAGTGCAGATGTGTTGGCTCACAGCTACAGTCATTTGTAAATCCACAGATTTCTGTTGTGATTGTGATTGTTTGTTCATGCTTGTTGTTGTAAACTCTTTGTATGCATTTTTTTGTTCATTCTAATAATACAGAATTAATTGTGCTAGCATTGGTGTATAACGCTAAACATTTAGTGATGTGCATTTCAGTTATGTAGCATATTAGCCTGGGATTATTGAATGTTGTTTTTCTGAATTAGTAGTATTATTTGTTATTATTTGTTGTGTCAAAAATAATTAGCACATGCTGTAAACAATCCAGCCCCTCGGAGCTCCCATAACTGTGTGTTATTGCTTCAGTCAGTGGCCTACATAGAATTGCTATGTTGAACATAATAAAGACGTCCTCTGTGGTTGTTCAAACAAGTGGTCAGCACTTTCTGGTGCTGTTAGCGCTGTTAGCTGCTAGCCCCGGCTCCGCTGTCGCCATATTGAGAAACATGTGGAGGCAATCCCTCTGCTCTGAAATTCTCTGCAAGCTTTTAAGGCCCGCTTCTGATCGTTAAACCATATATGACAAAAAAATACAACATGACGAGGAGAATAAATATAGCCTAGTGGGCTGTAAATATGAATTATGCCACTGTCATCTGTAAGGACTAAAATAAATATTGTGCTTACCCTCAGTGAGACACTTGGTGTGTTAGTGGGATGGCTGAGATGTTGACTCGCAGAGAAGCATTCAAAGTTGCTTTCATTTTGGTTCAAAATTATGTGTCTAGATTCTAGATTGGACTACAGTGTTAGACAGATAGATGCCATTTATGCCAAAACCTTGACTTTAATACAAAACATTGTTAATATATATTTAATATTTGTAGGCTTTGAAGAATTCCATAATCTCGTGCTGTCTGGTGCCGGTACTAAAAATGACAGTGTTGGATGTGAGTGGGCGTAGATAGTTAAAGTAGCTCTTACAGCTCTTAGAATGCACCAATTTCCACTGGGATTGTATCCTACAAACAAAAACTTCATAATAATAATAATAATAAGATTACAAAATTACAACCAAAATCTACACATGGTAACTTTAAATCTCTAAAGATTTGTACTAAAACCTTTATTACCTCAGATTTCCTCAGGAAGGGAATTTTCCTGAATCTTTACAACACTTCATGCGAGAGTCTGCACCTGGTAAAATGTCATGTTAGTGCTCAATATGTCATAATAACTGCGTCAGCAAGTTGCACCATTATTGTAAAAACTGGATTGTTTAACCTTAGAACTGAGTTTACACTGTTTAGACACTTTGTCCCCTCAATGTTTCTGACAGAGTCCTCTTAAAGGAGGTCAGTATGAATGCGTGTTCTCATTACGTGTGTGGGTGTGCTAAGTGTTTTTGTCCTCCTCATCTGTCCTTTCTTCTCTTTCTTCTTCCTCCACAGATCGAAAGTTTATCATCGCCAATGCACAGGTGGAGAACTGTGCCATCATCTTCTGTAATGACGCCTTCTGTGGGATGTGCGGTTACAGCCGGGCCGAGGTCATGCAGAAGCCCTGCACCTGCAGCTTCCTGTATGGACCGCACACCAAGAGGCCAGCGGTGGCCCAGATGGCTAAAGCTCTGTTGGGAGCAGAGGAGAGGAAGGTTGAAATCTCCCTCTACACTAAAGATGGTATGATACATTCAGTCATCAGTTGTAGAGTTTTCTTTTTTCAAACTTGTCGTCTGCTGAACTGATGCTGACTCAAGTGACATCACTTCAATTTCTCAGACTTCACACAGCTCAGTGCTGTAACAACATCACAGAACTTGCACCTCCTTACAGACAGCACTCATAATTCCCATGGGCATTATAGGGCCATGTCAGGTAAACATAACCATACAGATGTTTCCTCGTGAGGACAGACTGTTCACGCTCTCTTTGTTGCTTTACTTCCTTTGTTTTGTTGTGGAATGGACTCCATGACATATTCTAATGAAAAGAAGTGTCAAGTGACTCTTCAATAACTACATCATCATCATAACTCTATCCGTTTTCACCAGATGTGTTTTGCAATACAAGATAAAGCTTGACTAGTGTTGCACAGGTAGCATTTTTAGCTGTTGATCAGATATTGAAGCCTGCGGCTGAAGTTTCAGAAGTGCTTACAAAATGTCCAACAAGGCTTTTCCGATTTTTGTCACAAGCTTTCTCTTTCTATTATCATAGACACTTTGACTCAAATAGATTTTAATCTGGGGCCTCTTCCCTTTATATACATAACCTATAGTTTATTTTGTAGATTTTCTCAGCAACTGAATTTATACATATATATTAAATGTATTGTGTCTACTTTACAAATATTAGTTGCACTTTGTATGGTTGACATTGGACAGTGATGGCATGTTACCACAAGTTTCTACACACAGTACATTCACAGACTGCAGTGCTGCAGCCCCCCTATGAACATTTAATCTGTCATTTTTGCAGCTACTGACATTTACTTTTGTTATTGTGTTTTTATTATATTTCATAGATAATAACAATTCCCAGATTTATTGCTTTTGCCTGGAGACGAGGAGGCCAACAGTATAAATGTCTTTAACAGACAGAACATGAGTGTCAAGAATGATTACTGAATCGGGAGCCATGCTGACACAGCACTTCTACTTTAACTGTATATCAGGATTTTTGCTGACCATCATTAGTTTCCTCAGTGCCTCAGACTCTGTTGTACTTTTTAGAATGTTTCCTTTTACAAGAATGAGAATAGAATGAGGCTGATTATTAGCATGTGAGGGTGTGGTTATGTGAGGATAGAACTCAGTACAGTCATTTCAACTGAAGCATCCACAGGAGAGGCTTTGCATTTTATGAAGTTAGTGCCAAGTGCTCTTTTTTCCTACTGTATACTTGTGTGTGGACAACCATCTATTCTCCAGCTCTTAAACTCTAAAGACAATTTCATTACTAAGGAGAAGTAGTTTGTTGTTACTAACTCGATGATACCCCGGAGTGTCTGTCTCTCATGTGGCAGGTTGCCACTGATAAAGTTTACGTCAGGATCATGAATCGTGACAGTGCCTGCTGACCTGGTCCTGCTGGACACCGGGAAGCCTTATTGACATTTTCCTGGATTCATCCAATTTCTGTCAAATGTTGTATTTGTACTATGTTGTTTATCCTGTACACACGACATCTATTGCACGTCTGTCCGTCCTGGGAGAGGGATCCCTCCTCAGTTGCTCTCCTTGAGGTTTCTTCCATTTTTCCCCCTTTAATTTTGGGGTTTCTTTTAGGAAGTTTTTCCTTGTGCGATGCGAGGGTCTAAGGACAGAGGATGTCGTAACCTGTACAGTCTGTAAAGCACACTGAGACAAATGTAGAATTTGTGATATTGGGCTATACAAATAAATTTGATTTGATTTTGTATGAACTTGCTGAACTCAGCAGCTAGTTAACGTTAGCTGTTAGAAGCCGGTATTGGAGGTGCTATTCACTTGTATTAAGGTGTGTTCAGACTCCATTCAGTAAAAATGTGTATTGGGCGAAGGTAAAGTATAACGTTACATCCATCCATCCATCCATCCATCGTCTACCGCTTATCCGGGGTCGGGTCGCGGGGGCAGCAGCTCCAGTAAGGAACCCCAAACTTCCCTTCTCCGGGCCACATCCGCCAGCTCCAACTGGGGGATCCCGAGGCATTCCCAGGCCAGTGAGGAGATATAATCTCTCCACCGAGTCCTGGGTCTTCCCCGGGGTCTCCTCCCAGCTGGACGTGCCTGGAACACCTCCCTAGGGAGGCGGCCAGGTGGCATCCTTACTAGATGCCCGAACCACCTCAACTGGCTCCTTTCAACGCAAAGCGGCGACTGTATTCCGAGTCGAAGATCGACCGGTAGATCGAGAGCTTTGCCTTCTGACTCAGCTCTCTTTTCATCACAACGGTGCGGAAAAGCGAATGTAATACCGCCCCCGCTGCTCCAATTCTCCGGCGAATCTCTCGCTCCATCGTGCCCTCACTTGCAAACAAGACCCCAAGGTACTTGAACTCCTTCACTTGGTGTAAGGGCTCATTCCCTACCCGGAGTAGGCAATCCACCGGTTTCCTGCTGAGAGCCATGGCCTCAGATTTTAAGGTGCTGATCATCATCCCAACCGCTTCACACTGCAAACCGATCCAGTGACTGCTGAAGGTCACAGACCGATGAACCATCAGGACCACGTCATCTGCAAAGAGCAGCAATGAGATCCTCAGGCCACCGAACTGCAACCCCTCTCCTCTAAGCACTACGCCTCGATATCCTGTCCATGAAAATTACAAACAGGATTGGTGATAAAGCGCAGTCCTGGCGGAGGCCAACATTAACTGGGAACGAGTCCGACTTACTGCCTATTATCCGGACACAACTCTCGCTTTGGGTGTACAGGGATTGGATGGCCCTCAGAAGTGACCCCCTCACCCCATACTCCCGCAGCACCTCCCACAGTATCACCCGGGGGACCTGGTCATACGCCTTCTCCAGATCCACAAAACACATGTAGACCGGATGGGCGTACTCCTAGGCTCCCTCCAGGATCCTTGCGAGAGTCCGCATTGTTCCTCTTCAATCGAACCTTCCTTTCCAGCACCTTAGAGTAGACTTTACCGGGGAGGCTGAGAAGTATGATACCCCTGTAGTTGGCACACACTCTCTGGTCCCCCTTTTTGAATAGGGGAACCACCACCCCGGTCTTCCACCCCCTAGGCACGGTCCCAGACTTCCACACAATGTTGATGAGGCGTGTCAACCAAGACAGCCCCTCAACACCCAATGCCTTCAGCATTGCTGGACGGATCTCATCAACCCCTGCGGCTTTGCCACTGTGGCGTTGTTTGACTACCTCAGTGACTTACGTCAGGGAAATTGACGATGATCCCCCATCATCTTCCAGCTCTGCCTCTACCATAGAGGGCGTGTTAGTCGGATGCAGGAGTTCCTCAAAGTGCTCCTTCCACCGCCCGATAACCTTCTTAGTCAAAGTCAGCAGGGTCCCACCCTTGCTGTACACAGCTTGGATAGTTCCCCGCTTCCCCTCCAGAGGTTCCGGATGGTTTTCCAGAAGCACCTTGGTGCTGACCGAAAGTCCTTCTCCATAGCTTCTCCGAACTTCTCCCACACCCGCTGCTTTGCCTCTGCCACGGATCCATCGGTACCCTGCAACTGTTTCCAGAGTCCTCCCGGATAACATAACCCGGAAGGACTCCTTCTTCAGTCAAACGGCTTTCCTGACCACCGGGGTCCACCACCGTCCGACGCCTCAAACCTTGGGCAACTCCGGAGAATAATAGAGTCCAACCCCTATCCAGGAGTACGGTTCCAGAGCCAAGACTGTGCGTAGAGGTAAGCCCCACCAGATCCAACTGGTAGCGCTCCACCTCCCACACTAGTTCCGGCTCCTTCCCCCACAGAGAGGTGACGTTCCACGTCCGTACAAAAGGCCCTTTGCACGCTCCCAGATGACCGGTGCGAACGTCTGGGAGCGCCGGACACATGCACGAAGCGTCTTGTATAGTAATGATCGCGGGCATATTACAATGGGATCGCTGTATGCTTTATGAGTAGTTTAGCTTTGAAAATCATGCTATAATCACATATCTGCTATCTTAAAATTCTGTGGTTGATTGCTTTGCTTTCTCACCACAAACCAACCGCAGTCTGCTTTGAAGCGGACCCAGACCCACCTTTTCAGGCAGTCTTGGTCCGGTTGTTTGGTTCAGACCAGGGCTTGATTGACAACTTTCACAGCAGCCCAAATGAACAGTACTAACCGGGTAAATGGACCTGAGTTCATTTCAATTGAACCAAACAGGTTATGTGTAAAAGCACCTTAAGATTGTCTTCAATCAAAATGTCTTCAGTTTAATAAAAAAAACCGGGCTATTCTAATAGTGACAAGACGTAATATACATTACATTGAAAACCCAAAGAATGAAGTGGAAGAATTAAGTCTGGTCTAATTAAAGGTTCCATATTGTAAAATGTTAGATTTCCAGGAGCTTTTTGATTGTCAAGCAGGTCTCGCTGATATATAAATATTGTCAAAACACTCAATCCATGGAGAAATGCACACAGCCCATATTCAGAAACTTTGCCTTTAAATGGAAAGTAAAAATATTTATATATATATATATATTTATTTTTGTAAAGTTGTGATGTCACAACTACAGTGCCGTAACAGTCACTCTCAGAGATACAGAGAGCGCAGACGTTGAATACAGGTATATATTCAGGGATAGTATGACACAAGCAATGTTTTTTTTTCTAAAACAAAAATACAAGTATGAACCTGAAATTGAGCACAATATATCTCCTTTAGGTAATTGAGTAAAGGGTTAAGGTTTGTTCAGACTGAATTCAAAGTGAAGTATAGAGGCAGTTTCACAATAGCAGAGTCAGCAGTTCACTGACCATATTACAGTTTTGGTCCTTGAAAAACAGATTCATTTTCAGCACCCTTTCTATGTTGAGTCAGTGGAATATATTTGGAGGTTTTTGTCACATTGTAGATTTAGACACGATTTGTCCAAATGTAGATAATATTGTGGTGTAATATGCAGTGCACATACTGTAAGAGCCTGAAACACTGTACTGTCTGATGAGCCTGAGGGGATCTGTGGGATTAGATTCTTTAACACACACACACACACACACACACACACACACACACACACAATATTATAATAGTTCCGTAATATGTATCCTTGGTTCACTTGATTTGCTAATGGAGTTGTAACAGTCTTCATTTGAAGTACTCAGCTATGATATGCACACAAAAACACACCAAATTAAAATCAACCCTTAGTGAATACATAGGGATTATAAGGAGGTTAAAGGGGACCTTCAAAGCTGCCTCCCCCTTATTTAATGTAATTAGACTTCTAAGGTCACCATGGAAGAATGAGAGGAAATGTTTCTCCTCATAACAAGTAAAAGATGAGCAATTAAGACTGGATACTGTTGCATGCTGAAATAAGGCAAGACTTATTTTACAAAGAATGGTAATATGATGACTAGTTTGACTTCTCTTTCCCTGATTTCCTCTCCCGTTTAAACTCATATCCAAACCTAATCTAATGTACGTAAACCAGAGACTAGCCTAAACAACCAAAGTCCTTGGTCACTAGTCGAGCCAACGGTCACCTAGTCCGTGAAGTTTCTTTGGGGGATTATGTAGCATGAAGCTCATTGAGACATACCTCCACCCTGAGTCTCAACCCTTCCAGCGACATCACAACCTTGTCCGGCTCATCTCCATGCAAACGACCACTTTTCATCACTCTCCTCTACCCCCGCAGTCCACCATACACAAGCCTGACCAACCATCGGCTCAAGTTTGTCCCAACGTTAACAATCCTATTTTCATCCCTCTAAACGACCCTTTCCATCCCTCTCCTCGACCCCAATCATCCCACTGAACACAACCCTTTGAACCCCCTTCATCCCTCTCCTCGACCCCTTATATCCCTCTCCTCAACCCCTTTTATCCCTCTTCTCGACCCCTTTTATCCCTCTCCTTGACCCCTTACATTCCTCTCCTCAACCGCTCTTCATCCCACCAAACGCGACCCTTACCCAATCTTTCCCTCACCCTCTAGCCACTCCAAATAAAACTACTTTCTTATTATACTAATAGCATAGTCTTAGTTAGTGAAATACAGGTTAGACAGGTTGTCAAGTGTTGTTTCGAGGTTTTTTCTTAATTCTTATTTTTTAAATAGTATCTTGTATAGCTGGATGCCACACACGTATTCTCTCAAACGCATTACTACTAATTGCCCTAAAACATGCAGTGTCTTTACATGAACTACGTAACCAGCTCACAGTCGGCTCTCTCCAGTAAATTGATTTCTTGTAAAACGTCATGTAAACGAGAAACCTGTTTTCTGTAATTGGGGTATGGAATGAGATTTGCAGTCAACATCTTACTACAGTGCATGTAAAAGCAATGGCTGTTCAACCCTCAGGATCAACAGAGCCCCGGTGGAGAGGGTGACAGTTTCAGATACCTTGATGTCTGCATCACAGAGGATTTATCATGGTCCAGAACATTGATGAAGAAGGCATGTCAGCATCCCTTCCACCTCAGACACTTTAGGGACTTCATGGTGCCCCTCAAGGTGCTATAAACTTTCTATACATGGACCATAGAGAGTATCCCAACAGAGCCAAGAGGGACTTCTTTGCTCTCTAACTGGCCCTGAGGGTGGTGCGCTCAGCTGAACCTACCAGATATTGTATTCTATAGAATACTAAAAGCATATGGCCAAGGACCACTCCCTGGGGTACACCAACATTTACATCACCCCCTTGATACTAAGCGGCTTAGAAGAATGCTGTCGTCCACAGTGTCAAAAACTGCACTCAAATCAAGAAACATTATGATGTAATTGTCATGTCTCGTCAAATTTGTTGAGTTGTTCATGTTGTCTTGTCACTTCTTGTTTTATTTTGTACCTACCTCTTGTTTCTCAACCCAGATCCCTTTACTTCCTGTCCTGGTGTGATGTCCCTCCATCGTCAGCGTCTCCCTCACCCCTGATTGATTTCACCTGTTCCCACTCACCTCTTGTATAAATTGTCCTGTCTCCCCTTGTCGTGTGTCAGTTCGTCTTACCATATCCTTGTCGTAGCATATCCAAGTACAGTGTTCCAAGTATCAGTGTGTTTTTTCAGACAACTCTGTTAATCCTCCTAGTGAGCGCTTTGATTTAATATTCTGTTTTACGAAAGTAAAGTATTGTTTTTTCACACTTTACCATTGTGTCCGGAGTCGTGCGTATGAGTCTTCTTTCCCTGTGTCTGAGGCGTAACAGTAATGTCAGAATCAACAGTAAATAATAAATTATTAAACACTCATACATTATAGCAAAAAGAAAGAGCCTGCACCGTTTTTGAACATTTTGTTGTCTACACACATGTTACAATGCGACGCAACACAGTGTTTGTGGAGAGAGAGTTTGTTCATCTGTCTGAACAGCATTCTGCATGGTTTGCACACTGAGAAGAACTCCACAATCTGCCCCAAGTTCAAATTTGCTCATTCATTCTTTATGTTTACTATGACCAGGTAACTCAACCTCTCCTGTCGCACTGCCCTCCTAAAATGTATTATTTTTTAATTTTTTTACTGAATGGGCACTCTGCAGTTGCAACTTAGACAGGGAATGTCAAAAACTGTTGAAAGGCTGTGAATACATCACAGAAGGTAGAAGTCACTGCTGGTAGATCCACCATGTACGTTTCCCCAAACAAATAACCTGTTGGCTGAGCAATGTAGCTTCACTAGTGATCTCCAGCAACTTTAACCATGAAGGTGATCTTTCCCCACTTTCAGAATGCTCCGAGACAAATTAGATGCTAATTTCATACTGATTATGAGCGCAAAGTGAATATAAAGTGCTCTAAAAATGTACCCTAACCTTCTTCTGGGGCTGTTCTGATCTTTTAGATCGCATATTGGACAGATATATAATACAAATCAATGTTATATAGAGGGACTTCACATTTTACAGCAAATTTTACCACAGATATCGTAGGTACTGAGGGGCTCAATCAGTTGTATAACTATCGCTTAGCAAGGGACTGAAACTGAAATGAAATGAAAAAGGACGCAGTAGTGAAAGGACGCAGTAGAATGACAGAAAGTTGAAGCTTGGTGCGAGATTGAGTGAGAACCAGATTGGTGTGTGTGTGTGTGTGTGTGTGTGTGTGTGTGTGTGTGTGTGTGTGTGTGTGTGTGTGTGTGTGTGTGTGTGTGTGTGTGAGAGAGCTGGATAATCTTTTGGCTCTTTCCATTAATCTCTAATCCGTTGTCTATCATTTAATTAGTCTGATATGGTACTTATACTCTAATGAAAAATATGATCCTATTTCTCTCTTTGTCCCTAAAGACTGGTACCAACCTTCACTATGACCTCAAAACAAACACACACACATACGCACACACACACACGCACACACACACACACACACACACACACACACACACACACACACACACACACACACACACATTCTCTCCATGGTTAATGTGCAACTTTAGGAAAATGTTGTAACATTAATTAAATGAATGTGATTGAAGTAGAAGTAGAAGAATCAGGGTTGTTGGGGGAAATAAGTGAGCCACCATTACCCCAGTTACTGCAGTAGCAGTAAAATTTCACTTTTACAGTTGATATCTTCATTACAAGAGAACTACACCTTTTTTGCACTCCTATATCATTGTCAGACTCATAATGGACTGTTTACAAAAAAAGGTGATCAAAATTGGTGGGGCAGAACCACACTAGGGATATTGTCTTTTTTATTTTACACATTGTTCTTCCTGGTCCAAACCTGGTGCCTACATTACCCTCGATGCAACCCAACCAGCAGTTTGGTTTGAGATTGTGGTGTTTTATGCAAGTGGCAATTGCAGCCAGAAGTCTCTAGCCTGCAGCAGAGATGAGCAGCGGGCTGCTGAGGTGTCTCACTGCTTTCTGACTAATAATAATATATCAATAAATCAATATTGCACCCAAATAAAGGTGGAGGACTCACAACAGACGGAATTATATAGATTTATAATCCTTATTCTGGGTCAAGCTCTAAAAACATATGACCCTCGCCCATATTTTTCAAACTATATATGAGATGACCCCGGGACATCATCTGGGTTATTGTCTTGACAAGTATATAACTGTTTTCAAAGGGTGAATTGTACTCCTTGTGACTAGTAGACTCACATTTATGTGTAAATTAGGTAGAATGCTCCTTTATGCTTGTGAAATGTAGTAACAGTGGCGTTATGGTGTGCTACTTTTATACACAAATTAGAAGAGAAAACATTCCAAAACATATTTGAAATATAGAACACAATTTAAAATATGTTGTCTGTAGCTAGGTTGACTTCAGAGATAAGATCTGACCAATCAGTTCAATGGAAACATGGAAATCACATCACTCCTTTGCTCATACCTGTCAACCCTCCCGTTTTTCCCGGGATTATCCCATATTTTTCCTTCTATCCCGTTTTCCTCCCGTTTAAATATTTCTCGTAACTATCCCGTATTTTTAGGCCTAATTAAAAAATGTGTAAAGTGGCCTCCGATAGAGCAGGTGGCAGTATTATGTTTAACATGAGCTGGAAAATGTTATCCGCCAGTAAACAAACAGAAGAAGAAAACAGGAACAATAACACAGAAGAAGACGAAAACATATGGATGAGAGTCACATTGAATGGGAGATAGATGGAGACGCAGTTGTACCTGTCAAAAAAGTTAAAACTGCATGCAAGTAACAAGACAAATGAGAGGAGACCTTCCCTTATTTAATAAACAGCAGAGTCGGGAAAACTCGTGCTTTTTGGAAAGTGTGCCATTCAGATGTTAGCTTTGCACACGGACGATGTCCGTCAGCATGAAAAATTGTCCAAGCACAAGAGGCACAAACACGCAAGTAAAGAAACCAGATCTAAATCTGAATTATGTATATCCCACATAAAAACACGTAGCCCCAGTGGCGCAGCTCTTAGAGCAGGCGTTCCCTCAATTAAAGGCTTGATGCAGCAGCACAAGGTTCAAATCCAATCAGTGTCCATCTGTTGCATTTCATTTCCCTTATCTCTATCCAATCTTAAACTGTACTATCATTTAAAGCCTAATAAGCCCACATTTCCCTCCCAGCACTCTCTTCTCAATAACACATACACACAATCATCAATCTTTACTTTTAAATAGAACATGATTTCAGTCTTAGATGTGTGCGTCAAAGAATTTTCAAGGCAAAGATACTTTAAATCTACTGTAGCCTTGCACTTCGCCAGTAGAGGTCACTGCACCTGAAGCTTCGAGTGATGAACACATTTCCGAAACAATTGGCTGAAGTGGTTCAGTGCTTCACAAAAGCTTCATTTGCCCATCAGTACTGAGAGGAGTGCTAGGTTAACCCAGCAATGACCTATGGATCTATTTCCCTACCCAGCCCGATGTCCGGTCACAGGAAAATAAGACAGGCATCCTAGATCAAGCTGTTGCACTTGACTGGCGGACCGCAGGACCGAGCGCAGGACTCCGGTGAAGAGGTAGACTGTGTTTATATCAATGATGCTTGGTGTTCAAACGTTGTAAGCGCATTAACAAAATATTCCTCTTTTGTCTGTGCTTTGGCAGCATGCCATACGTATCATATCATATAATAGTTTGTTAAAAAAAAGTAAATTACGAACTTCCGGTATGACAGCTGAGTGAGGAAGACACAGATGAAAGGAGCTCCCAGCTATATAGCTATAATAGGACAGTGGGTCCTAGAGCAGTGTCGGACTCATCTGAAACTTTACTTGCAGCTGCGACGGAGCAGCCAGGTAACGGGCTAACTGTATCGTCTCTACAAGTCGAACTGAAGTAAACAATCTTAGTTGTCTCTTCAGAAATTAAAACAAGCTTACATCCTATTCAAGGCTCATTGGAAGCTGTACGCGGGGAAGAAACGCAAAATAAACACAGTGACTGATTGACTGTGCTCAAATCTGCCGTAGAAAACTGCAAAACCGGTCCCGGCGAAACAATCTGTAGACGGTGAGGAATCCTGAGGGGTCTCAAGGTCAATCACTCAGGGAGTTATGCCCAAATTTGTGGACATTTTGGGAGATGCCACGTTCACAGTAGCACCAGAGGTTGACAGAGCACACTGTACCGAAAGTGGGAGAGCAGCCTCGGTCTATGCTGGTGCATTTCTCCGCTTCCAAGAGAAGGAGAGGGTGCTGGAATTAGCAAGGACAGGTGGCCAGTTCCATTTCCAGGGAAGGAAGGTCTTCATCTTCCCCGACATGAGCACCTGATTCACCACGAAACATATGGAATTCAAGAAAATGAAAGCCAAACTTTTCCTTACGCTAACCAGCTGTACTATGTGTTTGTTACTGTTAGTGTTCTTAATTTGGAGTTAGAGTTTCTATCTTGAATCAATCCAGTAAACTTCTTATTTATCTCAAACCATTTAATAAAGTGATAAGACAAGCATAGAAAATACTCTCAGCTGAGAGACGATCCTGCTTCACCGCTCCTTTTTGTCTAGCAGTTTCACAGACTCGTCCCGCCTCAAAGCCAAAGTTTTTATATACTCCTCCACCTCTTCCCATTGGTTGTCTGAGTCCAGGCCCCTTAGTGCTGATGTCATACAGGAGGAGAGTACCTCCTGCATGTATTACTTTAATATTTCAGTGCATACATTCAGTACATAATATTATATATATACACAAATACATATAGTAATTGACTATTACAAATTGTAGTAAATCAAATACATATTAATATATTCAGGAGTTAATTATATCACATTACAAAGACGTAAACCACACTTTCAGCATTCAGAGGTCGAGGCATTTTTCAACCAGCGCAAGCCCTTACTAAATGACTGGCCCTGAATTAACGTCAGGTACGACCAGATACTGGTATAGCCAAGGAGGCAGAGGACAACGATAGGACCTTTTATTGGTTTTATTTAATCGTTTTTCCCTCTGTCACATGGGATGCCCCTTTTCCCCTGCCCGTTTCATCCTTGCCATCAAACCCTTGTCATCGAACCCTTGTCTATAGTACTTAGGACGTGCACCTTCTTCTCTGGGCTCAGGAGATGGGATATTGAGCATAAGGTTTCCTTATATGCTAATGATCTGCTCCTTTACATATCTGACCCGATATCCAGCATTCCGCACATTTGATCTATTATTGGTGAAATTTTTCATATTATCAATTAAATATACAGAGAAGGTAATATTTTCCTATTAACAACTTTGGCATGGAGAGTCTCTTGGTTGGATCTGAACACTAACCTATGTACCTCATCAGATGTCCCTATACCTTGTTACCTGTGTCATTGGTGTGCTTACTCCAAAATGGAGTCAAAGTCTGTTATATTTATTTTTAAAGTTGTTAGATTTAGTCTCAATGGATTATCATGGCATTACTGTGTGTGTGTGTGTGTGTGTGTGTGTGTGTGTGTGTGTGTGTGTGTGTGTGTGGGTGTGTGTGTGTGTGTGTGTGTGTGATGTGTTGTGTGTGGTGTGTGTGTGTGTGTGTGTGTGTGTGTGTGTGTGTGTGTGTGTGTGTGTGAGCTCCATAGCAGATGGTCTTCCAGCAGCGTCACTGTGATATCATTAAAGTAGAATAAATTAGCATGTAGCTACGTTAATCCAGCCTGGTTGACCCCCCCCCCTCTCTGGTCTCTGTCATTCATATACTACACGCACATGCACACGTGCACACACACACACACACACACACATACACACACACACACACACACACACACGCACACACAACATGTTCTTGACATACCAACTAGACATTTAAAAATGTATTACAAGGGGCTTAACAACACAATGAAAATACAATAATAATATAGCACAGTTAAAGAGGATAGATAAAAGATATACATATATTTGTAAACACACACTAACTCGATGAAAACACAGCAAATCCGACTACAAAATCATTCATGCCAGTCTTTTACACCACTTACAGTAAATCAGCCATTTCTCAATCATCAGCTCTTTCAATACAACTTTTGAGCTGCGGTGGTTGCAGAGCAGAGGATTATACTACAGCAGGGGTCTTCAACGTTTTTCAGGCCAAGGACCCCCAAACTGGTGTAGCATGGAGCAAGGACCCCCTGCTTCAAACGAAGGGGGGGTGCTGTCAGAGTTCTATGTGAGGGGGGGTGCTGTCGGAGTTCTGTGCGACGGGGGTGGTGCTGTTTTTATAAAAGAAATAGATAGATATTGCTTTATTTTATAAACAATTTTGCGGACCCCCTGTTGAAGACCTATGTACTACAGTATGTTGAAGGTTTTAATTTGTAAATAAATCAACAAAGATCCATAACGTTGGTATTGGGTAGGCTTGTGTGTAAAGAAAATGTGAGCTTATAAGAAACGAGGTAATTGACTGCATATTGTGTGAAAACCACATTAATTGTTTTAATGGTCAACAACAGAGGGAGGTTGTGCTAATAATGTTTAGAGTTTTGAAAATGTGACTACAGATTGGACAAAAATGACAGCTATTTTAATAAATAATAATAATACATTTAATAAAAAAACTTTAATAAAGGTTAAAAACATAATTTCATTCTAATTTAACATCTAATCTAAACAAACCAGAAGGAATATGTGTGTCTGCTTGTGTGTTTGTGTGCAAGTGTGAGTGCGCGTGTGTTTGTTTGTGTGTGGGTGCCTGTCAGATTGTGTGTGTTTATTTGTTCTGCCTCTGTGTGTACCTCTGTTTGTTCCTCTTTGTCCTCTGTGTGTACCTCTGTTTGATCCTCTATGTGTACATCTGTGTGTACCTCTGCTCTGTTGTGTACCTCTGTGTGTAACTCTGTTTGTTCCTCTATGTGTACCTCTGTGTGTACCTCTGTTTGTTCCTCGTTGTCCTCTGTGTGTACCTCTGTTTGTTCCTCTATGTGTACCTCTGTGTGTTCCTCTGTGTGTACCTCTGTTTGTTCCTCTATGTGTACCTCTGTGTGTACCTCTGTTTGTTCCTCTGTGTGTACCTATGTGTGTACCTCTGTGTGTACCTCTGTGTGTTCCTCTGTGTGTACCTATGTGTGTACCTCTGTGTGTACCTCTGTGTGTTCCTCTGTGTGTACCTCTGTGTGTACCTCTGTTTGTTCCTCTGTGTGTACCTATGTGTGTACCTCTGTTTGTTCCTCTGTGTGTACCTATGTGTGTACCTCTGTTTGTTCCTCTTTGTTCCTCTGTGTGTACCTATGTGTGTACCTCTGTGTGTACCTCTGTGTGTTCCTCTGTGTGTACCTCTGTGTGTACCGCTGTTTGTTCCTCTGTGTGTACCTATGTGTGTACCTCTGTTTGTTCCTCTGTGTGTACCTATGTGTGTACCTCTGTTTGTTCCTCTGTGTGTACCTCTGTGTGTACCTCTGTTTGTTCCTCTATGTGTACCTCTGTGTGTACCTCTGTTTGTTCCTCGTTGTCCTCTGTGTGTACCTCTGTTTGTTCCTCTATGTGTACCTCTGTGTGTTCCTCTGTGTGTACCTCTGTTTGTTCCTCTATGTGTACCTCTGTGTGTACCTCTGTTTGTTCCTCTGTGTGTACCTATGTGTGTACCTATGTGTGTACCTCTGTGTGTTCCTCTGTGTGTACCTATGTGTGTACCTCTGTGTGTACCTCTGTGTGTTCCTCTGTGTGTACCTCTGTTTGTTCCTCTGTGTGTACCTATGTGTGTACCTCTGTTTGTTCCTCTGTGTGTACCTATGTGTGTACCTCTGTTTGTTCCTCTTTGTTCCTCTGTGTGTACCTATGTGTGTACCTCTGTGTGTACCTCTGTGTGTTCCTCTGTGTGTACCTCTGTGTGTACCGCTGTTTGTTCCTCTGTGTGTACCTATGTGTGTACCTCTGTTTGTTCCTCTGTGTGTACCTATGTGTGTACCTCTGTTTGTTCCTCTGTGTGTACCTCTGTGTGTACCTCTGTTTGTTCCTCTGTGTGTACCTCTGTGTGTACCTCTGTTTGTTCCTCTATGTGTACCTCTGTGTGTTCCTCTGTGTGTACCTATGTTTGTTCCTCTATTTGTACCTATGTGTGTACCTCTGTGTGTACCTCTGTGTGTACCTATGCGTGTACCTCTGTGTGTACCTCTGTTTGTTCCTCTATGTGTACCTCTGTGTGTTCCTCTGTGTGTACCTCTGTTTGTTCTTCTGTGTGTATCTATGTGTGTTCCTCTGTGTGTACCTCTACACAATAGCCTTACTACAAAAAGGTCACAACACTGAAGCCAGGCGGTGAAGAGTTAAGGCCGATTGTGCAGGTTGGAGGAAGCCAGTCGCTCCTTTGTTCACTTTGCAGTTAGTGGCTCAGTGCTAACTTGCTTTGTTGTTCCTGTTGTTTGAAAAGTCAGCTGGCAGGCTTTCTGTTTTCTGAACTGCTCTGAACCTTTTTACTTTGGGTTAGCGGTGCATACTGAGATGAGCAGACGAGAATCAGGAAAGCTGCAATAGTCTGACACGATGAGACTATAAGGACTACAAGTCTGCAATAAAGTGAACTAAAACAATTGAACTAAACTCAACATATTTAATCCATGCCGAAGTTACAGGATACTCATCTCTGTATTGTGAGAATGCCACTGTATAGAGACAATAATTACATTGTTTATTTTCTCTCAAACCTATGCCCTCCTCGCTTTACTGTCTGATCCTTGGTCAATGCACCACTAAAGCTAAACTACTGCATTGCCAACAACATGAAGACTTCTGTACTGTTTTAATTTTATGAATTGAATGGAATATACTGTATACTCATCATTAGGGATATATTTAAATAATGCAGAAGCAGGCAGAGGTAGGATGTCAGCTCACAAAGGTATACATTGTTTTCATGATACATTGAGCAGCACATAAATGATTTTCAGTCTGGTGTCACCATCTAGAGGAGTTCTTCCGAATGACATGAATCTACTGGTTTATTTCTTCCTGCTTGGCACACCTCCTCTCTTCTCTTGTGTGTCTCTCTGTCTCTGCAGCAGTGTGTTTCCACTGTGCAATAGACGTGGTTCCAGTGAAGAATGAAGACGGCCTGGTCATCATGTTCATTCTCAACTTTGAGCTCCCCACAGATCCCAGACCAACTAACAGCTCCCCAGCCAGAGAGCTCAACAGAGTGCTGCGTATCCCCTGGCTCACCCTGGGTATGTTTCATTTATTCACCCACACACACAGGTATGAATGATGACATACTAACAAATGTATCTACGAACTGTATGTTCTGGGTAGGGATTTATTTATTTTTGAAAAGTCTTAGCTTGGGAAAAGGGCCCTTTGAACCCTATGGCATGTTATGCATCTAAAGTTGCATCCTAATCAGTCCTCACCTAGTCCAAGCAGAGTTTTCTTATCAGTATTTCTGACATCCATCAAGGGTAAACTATCATAATTCTGCTTGGACTTCAAGAGACGCTGTTATGGCTTCAGATCTGTGTCATAATCACCAAATGTTGACCTCAGGATCAAAAGTAATCCAGATGATACTTGTCTGTTGTAACACCAGACTCTCGGTTTGCATTACCTAAAGCTCAAACACAGTCATCCGAAATACAAATATAAATTAGATATAGATCAAAGTTTAGTTTGCATTTGTTTACAGTAATAAGGCAGATATTAGTGAGTACTCTGAGTATCCTACCATATTTTCAAAATGACAATATATTACATGCCTAACTAAGACACACAGGGACCAGGCTGTAAATGATACCGAGCATTATAACAGTATTAAATGAAATAATTAAGGTTCTTTAACTATATCATTCAGTTTATATTGTGCTGTGTGTAAACCATTCTTCTCCATCCAGCTCGGCCGCAGAGTCTGCGCCTCTTCCTCCGCTCCCTCAGCCGCAGTACGAGTGTGCTGTCATCGGACACAGAGCTGGGTGCTCCTCATGCAGACATCCCTCCCATTGGACACGAGTCTGTGGCCCTGGATAAACTGCTGTCCCTCCCTGAGAGACAGCAGCTGGAGGAGGCAGGAACTGGACTTCTGCTGTGGGACCAAGATAGGGAGGAGGAGGAGGAGGAGGAGGAGGAAGGAATGAGAGTAGGGAGAAGAGGAAGAGAGAGAGGCAATTTGGTGGCACCCAGGCGAAGGAGCGAAGGAGACAGAAAGAGAAGAGGAGGAGGTGATGTGTGTGGGCTGCTGGTGGATACATGTGCAGCAGCAGGAGGAGGGAGGAGAGGGAGGGAGCTCAACACAGGTCTGCCCCCAACTCCAACCTCAGCACCTCCAACACTGGACCTGAAACTGGCCTCCTCAAAGGCACTAAGGTAATTCAATATATTTATATAAGATATGTGACTGCTGTTATTAATATTAAATAACACAACATGATGGAGTGCAATCATCCTCACTTCACCTCCACTTCTGGCTGCTCACAGGAAGTTATAGTTGTTGGCAAATAATAAACCCTATTATAGCGTTTATAAATATTTATATACTGTTTATACCCAACAACAACACAGAATTACAAAACTCTGACCCATTTACACATCTAGCAGACACACAGCGGCATGATAATTCATCAGGAGTGTTTGCGACACACACACACACACACACACACACACACACACACACACACACACACACACACACACACACACATCCTTGTAGACTATGCAGCCCACCGCACACAGAAGGCAGCATGAGTAGAAAGAATGAAATGATAAAAAGCTCAGCACGTCTTAATAGAGTTTGGCCGAGATGAAGACGACCATCCTCTGCCGTCCAGCAGGTCGGATGGCAGCTGTGGGACATTAAAATATTCCTCCTCCGTGGATGCTATCAAGAGTGGGCAGAGTTACTGGGAAAAGAGGCTGCAGCTGAGACACAGCTGTAC
Organism: Cottoperca gobio; assembly: GCF_900634415.1. Taxonomy (NCBI): domain Eukaryota; kingdom Metazoa; phylum Chordata; class Actinopteri; order Perciformes; family Bovichtidae; genus Cottoperca; species Cottoperca gobio. Next base: position 23,494,749 of record NC_041371.1, read on the forward strand.
TGGTGAGAATAACTCTGCATTTAATACACTTCCATCCTCCTCATGTAAACAGCACTAACCCCAATAATCCCAAACAAAGACTATCAAATCCAAACGTACCATAAATGTCTTCCTCAAAAGAGGTTCTGATGATTTTCTTACTTTAAAATAAGTGAAATTACTATAAATCAACTCAACAAATGTCTTCTTGTCAAAAGTAGCTGCATGTTTGCAAGTATGCCATTTTCTATTAGCTAACAGAAGGAAGAAAAGCTAAAGAATCTGAAATCCTTTTACCTAAGAGCTTAACAAATATAATACTTATGAATGTATGACTTTATCCAAACAGAGGACAGGCGCTCAAACATCTACACCTGTAACACATCACAACAGTTCTTAGAGCTTCGCGATATGGCTCGCAGACAATTCTGAGCTGACATTTTTTAACATGATTAACAAGTAATAAACAATTATATTGTGTCATTTTAAAGTAAAACATTTAGGATTTGTTTTTAGTTCTCCCCTCTCCTTTCCTCCGCTCTGTCTCTGACTGCACAGCGCACACACTTACACATGTGTGTGTGTGTGTGTGTGTGTGTGTGTGTGTAGGGGGCGGAGCCCGGGGGGGGGGGGATCAAACTCATTCACAGAGAGGGCCAACATTAAAAACTGGGACTACGTCGAGGGCCAAACACGGTCCACATTTATTGAACAGGGTACACATAAAGTGCAAAAAGATATGGAACATATTTAAGTCAACTGCAGACGGATTGCTGAGCAGTTCAATTTTAATTTCTTAGCAGCAAAGTCGGCAAATGCTCTCAGTGCATCAGCATAATGCTGTCGGGAACACAGCGGTGGAGAAGGTTTGTCAGTGTTTGGAAACACGTAGTGACCAAAGTTTCCTTCTGCATCAGAGTCTCTCACAGGCAGCTCGTCATGATACATGTCCGTGATCACACGGCCCTGAAGCTGCAGGTTTAACAGTGAGATGCTTCGTTATGTCGCACAAACAGTCCAGTGTGTTTCCCTTTGCTTTCCAAAAACTTTCATTTCATTCACACATTTAGATACTTCCTCAAATGTCTTTTCCCGTGGTTGTGCCATGCATTGATGCAATTACCAAAACCGGCGGGCCAGGTATGACAGACATATGATATTTTCTCGTGGGCCGGATATAATAATAATAATAATAATAATAATAATAATAATAATAATAATAATAATAATAATAATAATAATAAATTGTATTTGTAAAGCGCCTTTCAAAGCTAAAAGCAATCTCAAGGCGCTAAAATGCAGGACAACAACAAAAACAACACCAACAACAACAGACATAAGACATAGGTCATAATTGCCTTGAGTTTGACACCCGTGCAGTAAACAATGAAATATGAGATAAATAACGTAAGCGTTTAGTTTATTTAATAAAAGAGCACGTGTTCAATGCAACACTGATACCGCTATTAGTACTCGGAGACGTGTTATTCTTAAAAAAATGCACACATAAAGTTGCGTTCAAATTGATTAAATATATGGCTCTCAAGGAAATACATAAACAAATATTTGGCTTTTATGGCTCTCCCAGCCAAAAAGGTTCCCGACCCCTGTCTTAGATCATCTGGGACAGGCCTACTCATTGCCTCCAGGGTCAGAACCAAACGTTCAGAAGCAGCTTTCAGTTTCTATGGTGGAATAAACTTCCAGAACACCTGAGATCTGCCCCAACCATGAGTTTGTTTAAATTACCACTGCTTTCCCAAGGTGGTTTAAATATGTTATATTATTATACTTCTGCAGCTTTTGAACCCTTTAAATCGTATTTCACATCTTGATTTATTTTATTATTGTCTCTCTCTTTTATGAATTGTGTTATTTTCCATTTAGTTTGCTTCTGCAAAGCACTTTGTGTCTAGTTAACAGCTGTAGTCTGTGTGTATGTGAGTGAAAGTGAAAGAACTCTCAGAGCTGGAGGCTGGAGGCTGACAAAACAGTGATCGCACTCAAAGTCTGTTGATATTCCCGCTTGTGGTAATCAGTGTGTTTTTTTATTTGAATTTCTATTAGATTTTGCTTTGACATACTGTAACACTGCAACACAACTTATTTCCTCTCCTTCAGCTGGTATAGTCACCATTAGAAAGAGCAGTGTGCCAGTTGGGACCTCAGACACTGAGTCACGCTACCGGACCAACAGCCAGGTAGCACACACACACACACACACACACACACACACACACACACACACACACACACACACACACACACACACACACACACACACACACACACACACACATACACCCTACACTTTAACAACATGTTCCGACATGTAAGGGAGCGAAATACATAGATATGAAAATAAGAGGTTGTAATTAGCTCAAGTACTGATGCAGGAAATGATGGTGCGGCATTAATATCTGAATTCTCTCAGGTGACTCCTCTCAGCTCAATTTAAATAAATACATACAGTTTTAAATATTACTTCAATGACTAAAATCGTTCTATACTTTGGTAAATTGCAGCTCTGCTGTCTAAGATGTGGGCTTGACAGTGAAAACATGGTGATGTTGCTGCTCATCTAGTAAGAGCGGTCAGTTGAGTGGGTGGCTTGTGGTTCTTGAGTTATCGTCTTCAACCTATCACCTTTTTTTCATACTCTAAAATATTATAATTTCCTATATTGTCACAGGCTCAGACCTTTGACCTCACTATGTTTTGGTTGCTGGTAATGTTAGAGATACTGTATATGAAAATGAAAGCTTTTTTTTTTCCTCGTAAATTGCTCTGAGCTGCATCATCACCCTAATGCCAAAACACACTGTAACATGTGAATGTTATTTCGAGCTGCTTTTATTTATGTGTGTGAATGTGTGGTTTGTGCATATGCAGCAGATGAGCCAGAGCCTGCTTGACACAAAGACAATACCTCCTGGTGAAATCAGACCTCCCTGCAAACTGATGGACAGAACACACCACGTCACGGAGAAAGTCACCCAGGTTAGTGAAGATGACCTGGCACTCTAATGTTCTGTCAAACATGTCCACCATGCAAACACCCGATGTAGTAGAAACATTTGCAGTCGTCCGTTTTGTATATCCGTAGATGTCTTTCTACACAGCCACATGCACCAGCTCCTCCTGGTGCATCCCAAGACTTTCTGACACATGTAAACCCTCCAGAGGGCTCTGCCTCAGGGTCTCATCGGAGCTGGTCATGCCTGGTAAACCTGAAAGGGAGGGAACCAGGAGGCATTCTAACCAGATGCCCGAACCAACTCAGCTGGCTGCTTTAGTTTAGTTTAGTTTATTTCCTCAACTACAAAGACACACACTAAAAACACAATATTATAGTGTGTTTATAAAGATACCTCACTCTATTTCTCTCAGAGGGTGAGCCCAGACACCCAAAAAACTCATCTTGGCCACTTGCATTTGAGATGTCATTCTTCCGGTCATTACCTAAAGCTCATGAGCATCAGGTGAGGGTGGCAATGTAGAGTGACTGGTACCAATCCTGTGTGACAGTGAGTTGACTGCCCCTCAATCCACAGTTTCATGGACAAAAGCATCAGTGAAATGAACTGTAATGTAATGTAATCATGGCTTCAGACTTGTACCACCTAAATGTGCTTTAGGTCACAGAGCAATGAAGCCAGCAGAACCACATCATCTGTAAAAAGTAGAGAATCAGTTGTGAGGTGGAACATCTGGCTGAGTGGTGTAAAGACAACAACCTTGTCCTTAACACCTCCAAAACCAGAAGAAAACAGAAGGTAATCCACCTCCCCCTCCACATACACAGAGAAGCAGTGGAGAGGGTGGAGAACCTCATGTTCCTTGGAGTCAATTTGTCAAAAGATCTGACATGGACGTCCAACACCTCACACCTGGTGAAAAGGGCTCAGCAAAGACTGTTCTTCCTCAGGAGACTGAAACACGCCAGGCTACCACAGAAACTGCTGTCATTCTTAAATTATACACTAAACTGTAGTCTTAGGGTTAGATTGAATTATTATTAATATATTATTAATAATAATTATTAATATATATTGAATTTCTGATATAACTAGACTGTTTTATTTGTTTTAAATCATATTACACAATGAAGCACACCACTGTCATGTAAGTGAAATTATGAAATTAACAAGACAACACAAATCTAAACTAAATACATGAATGGGTCAAACCATGAACAGAGCTTGTTTGAAAGAGTTTTATAGTTGGAGAAAAAGTATCACACAGCCTTTATGCTCCATCTCCATCAGGGTAGCATCTTCCTACTCCCAGCTGTTTCAGGTGGAGGGCACTGCGTGAGGCCTACATGGGAGATATTTTTGTTGTGGAGCAGATCTGGACTATATGATTAATGAAAGGGCCCGCTGAGAACTGTATAGTTAATTTGCCATGGCCAGGGGTATTTTGATGACATCACTCGTGTCCTCAGATTCTGCGTAAGGACAACTGGTTACTACAGTAGTTCCCTTTTGGTGGTGCTTAGACATTTCTTGTGTGGGTATTTGTAGCATGTATTTTGAGTCTCACTCATGGCCTTTGTCTTGCAGTAGATCTGCTGTCCTTGTAATTTGGTGAAATAAATTGCAATTACCTGAAGTTATAATTTACATTATTTTTTTTTTTTTAAATGACCAGCTGTTGCACATCACCACAACAATGATACCAATTCTTTAGGGAATTTATATTTCATACTAGTAACTTTTCTCTTTTTTTTCTCTACTTTCTTATTTGTTTTCACACTTGCTAATCACACAATGATAATGTCATCCAGCATAAAGCCTTGAGGAGAAATGTTTAATTTGTGAGAGCTTTTTAAAGTGCCCAGAGCTGGCGTGAGTAAAGAACTGTTAAATTGATTGCTAATGGTTTTAGCAATTTCTCTCTCTTTTTTTCTCCCTCAGAGAGAGAAAGGACAAGGTCAGAGATAATGATGTCATTGTGGAAACAATGCAGGTGACTGCCCTTAAGACTGTTCCTGGTGTGTGTGTGTGTGTGTGTGTGTGTGTGTGTGTGTGTGTTGATTGGATAGGCTATTATTAGCTATAATTTGGGGGCACATATGGAAGCTTGAGGCCTTGCAGTGGACCTTATCCAAAAAATACCTTTTTAATGTAGCAGAGTCACTTCAGTTTACCATCACTGTCAGTCAAATGTAAATTTAAATGTGACCCTGTAATGCTGGGTCTATGAGCACAGCTGGAACAGTCTAACAGCTCAGACTCTAATGGCCCATGAACATTCGATTGTTTTGGAAGCAATTTTTGCACATAACAACATAACAGCTGTGTTGTTTTGTAAATAACTCTCTGTAATTATTTTTGGGGCAAATGCAAGTCATTTTTGAAGTTTTGAGACAAATCCAAGTAAAGTCTCAAGTCAGAAACCATCATAAGCAAATTGTAGTTCTCTAAATGATGACCATTAATATTACATTTAAACATTTTTCATGAGGCCATATCCTCTCAGTGCATGGACATAATAATTATACACTGAGGGTGTGGGGCATTGTTCCAGTCATGCCAGGTCAAAACAGACTCAAGTAAAGTTCTAAGGGTTTAACTGTGTTTAACTCCATTAAATAAATACAAGAGCTGGATTATAAAGGAAAATAAACAAAGGCAAGTAAATAAATGGATATCCTGTGAGAGGGAATTGTATCGACTAAAACTGATACTATCGATAGCTGCAAGCTTCGTACATACATCAATAGTGATGGTTTGTAATAGACTGCATATAATTACTTTACATATTAAAATGCATTCCAGCACCACTAGCAGGTATGGCCCTATGGCTGGCAATGCTGGCAATTGGATGCACTGCCATGAAATGTGGTACCGGTATCCATGGTGCCCAGCAGATAATCCCTAAAGTTTTTAGTGAACCCCTGACTATTTTCTCGTAGCACGGCAACACGGTTTTGAATAAAAGGATCTGACAACTATTAGATGGATTTGCCATCCATGTACCCCTGAAGATGAATCCTAATAACTTTTGTGGTCCCTGAACTTTTCATTTTGCACCATCATTAGGCCATTCTGCATCAAAACTCTCAGAGCAAATATTGTTTCTGGCTTTGTGTGAATGCATTACTGTAATTATGTATAAAGACACCGTGTTTTTCAGCATACCCAATATTTGTATTTCAACCATAAACCAGCACATTGTTGTGAACTATGACCTGCAATCACAAAATCACTTTATGAAGAAAAATATAATTAATCTTCTTGTTGGAGAGGTGAGATCTTAACAAGAGAAGGGCATTTTTTGTGGGAAACATGTCAACCATTAATAATGTCAATGCTGCATCATGTAGGTTAAGGTGGAGAGAGGAGGGAGAAAGAGGGACGAGAAGAATAAGGGGAAGAGAGAAAACAGGGAGGAGAAAGAGGTTGTGTTGCGATGAGAGAGGCAGCAAGGATCAGTGTGTGGGACTGAACGTGCTGACGACAGTTACTGAAGCTATCCCAGAGATCACAGACTGAAAGGAAAGGAAGATATTTAGATATATAGAGATGACTACAGAGGAAGAGGAAGCTGTCAAGGAGTACTTTTACTTCAACTGAAATAATCAATCTTGCAACAAGAAAAGAGAACTGATGCTAGAGGAGTTTTCTGATAAACCAACTTCTGATCACTTCTGGGTCTACTTGGCATACGCTCCACACTCAGGACTCTTGTCTTTGACACATCACTGGGAGGCTTCGTAAGTCCAAATTCTTTAGTTGAAATGATCCAGCGAGTGATGTGTTGTGGATGTACGGAAGGAGTGCTGAAGATAAGTTTTACAATGTGTGGCAGTGAACTGACCCATGGGAGTGTCATACATCTCAATACAAAACCTTGAGAATACTCTGGTGATCTACAAATGTAGGACTTCTAACTTTACTCAGCTGGAACTTTGCACCATGAAGTGGGATCAAGCATTGCTACAAGAACGGGACAGATTCAACCGAACTACACCTAGAGTGTCTCTAAATGTATTGTATCAGAGGGAAATACAATTCTTTGGAATATGCTCAAATATCAGAAAACAAGGCGACAAAAACATTTTTGGATAAAGTCAAAATTAATGAATTGCCGCAACAGAACCCTTTATGATAAGTAGCACTTTGAGTTTTGTTTACCCAAATGAAAAGTGCGCCTATAATCATTCTTCTGTTTGCAAGGCATACCACTAGACCACTAGGCCATCACCACCCTATCATAGGCATACCCATTGTATGCACTTCCGAAACAGATTATGAACCCAAGCATGTAGATGTTTTCAAATGTAAGGCCCACTTCTGATTGTTAAAGAAATTCTGAGGACCACCTTCCCAAATAAATAAGAAAGAAAACATAACATGACAAAATGGAAAACATATATGCTGTAATGCTGTATTATGCCTCTGTCAACTGTGGTGAACATTTTTTGTATTTCGGTCACATTACCTCACCACACACTTTATAACTTTTACTGTTGGGTTGTCTCCCACATCATTTTTTAATTTCAAAAACACGTTTGTTTCTACCGGATTGACGTGGTGATATTAAAAATTGGGAGAAAACAGAGAAATATATAATGGTGGGGGGTGTCTGCGAGTTGTCCCCCAGAAAAAAGAAATGGTTATTTAAAGAAATTTCCTGCATTTATACTACAACTAACCTCTTGGATTAAGGCAAGAAACAGTCGCATTCTGTCAGTAACAATTCTGTCAGTATGATATTTGCGTTTTGGTAAAACAGCGCCCCCGCCAGTGCAGCGTAACTTTTCATGCCACGCAGTGGTACTGCAGCACAGGAGACGGCGAGAGGCTTTCAAATCAAAATAATAATAAATTCAGATGAAGTTCTGTGAGAAGTTGATGAGGGAAAAGATGCTGGAATCAGGAAGACACCACAGTAACTGTAGAAGCGATGTGTTGTGTCAAAGTGGTGTTAGTAAAAAGAATGTCTTTTGCGGACTGCTTTCCCCTTCTGTCCATTTCACGTTAATGAGAAACATGTACACACGTGTACAGTGAAAAGAAGGGGTGAATGGCTGGACAGAATCAAAATAAGAATTTAGGACCTGGGATTAAACAGTTTGCTGTGCATGTGGATTCTGGACTTCTTGATGGGAAGACCGCAGACCTCTTCCACCCTCATCCTTTAAACTAGAGCACCCCTGGGCTTGTTTTAGGCCCCATACTGTGCTATTGGTACACACACAAGTCTTTTGACTTTAAAGGTTCAATGTGTAATTCTGAGCCACCTGCTCCAAAGAAATAGGGCAATATTTTACCTCTAAACTGGGTCCAAGAAGCTTTGAATCACTCTCTGTGTGTATTGCTATGTTTAAAAGCCAATTCATGATTAATGCGAGATCGCAAGGTGTATATGATAATGAAGCTTAAGATGGTCTGTCTATACAATACCAATACATCACCTCACGTTACCCATTAGCTCATTACAACAGATGAAGGTTGAGTCTACAGTGTGATCAGAGAGCCATGATGAAGTCTGCTTCCAGCATGCTGCTAACAGCGATTCGCCAATTGTGGTGATCAGAGAGGCATTCGGAGTCCCAAGGAGCACCTACCCACATTTGTTGCCCACATGCTCAGTGAATTCAAAGAGCTGAGAAGCCCACCACCGGAGCATAAACAAATTGAGTTCATCTGTAAGCATGCTCTGTAAAAGTACACTTTTGCTCTATATATATATATATATATATATATATATGTATAAATGATAATTACTGTGACTGTAAACCAGTGGCAAACCTTTTTTGGGCCAGCTCCCCCCTATCATTATCCAGGTCCCTTACCTCCCCCCATCAAATAAAATGTACAATTGTATTGTATTGTTGATTATTATTCTGTTTGAATTATTAGGATTATTATTCTTTGTATTTATTATTTATATTACATATTGATTATATTAATCTTGTATTTAAATTCTTATATTATTTTCTTATTATTAGGCTGTTATATTATGTTATTATAAAAACTGAAATTCTCTGAGATTGAAGTTACATAATAACATTTCTAAATAATAATAAATATTATATTATTACAATATTTTTGTTGTTGTTGTTTTTACCTTCAATTGCCCTAATACCCTATGTACCCAGGGAGCAGAAAAATACATTTTATTCAGGAGTGTTACAAATGCAACGGTAGGAAGTTTACGATTCAAACTTTAATCGGTGTCATAAACTGCAGCCAATCAGAAACGAGTCAAACATTCAAACTTTAATTGGTGTTAAACACAGCAGCCTCAGAAATGTGAAACAATTTATATATAGCGCCAAATCACAACTCACTTTTCACGTTGAACAGGTGCTCTTTTATTAAATAAACTAAACGCTTATGTTATTTATCTAATTTATGGGCACGTTTCCGTGTCTACTGCGTTGTTGCTTTGCATATTCACATTCTCTCCTCTGCTCTGTTTCGCGAAGGGCGGGCTCTGCACCCTACACACACGCACGTGTACTCCAACACATTAATTATAAATGGATTGACGTCGACCTCAATGTTCGGAAACTCAGGCGAAAATATCCACGTTTTTTAAAGGCAAATAGCCTGAATCAGCAGAAGTGATGCTGGTGTTAGCTCTGCTACTACCAGCAGCCAGAGTGCAGCTCGTCTGCTGCTGGTCCAAGTCCCGACCAGAGCGGTAGTTTGTTACCATTAATTCAGATTAGTTTTAACAATTAAAAAACAATTCTAATTCTTGTTATAAAATATGTGAACACTTATAAATATGACTCTTAACTGTTTGTTCAGGTCCAAATGCTCTGTGTTAGGGTATCGCGGGGAGCACCACGCCACGCCCGTCAGCGGAACACCCCTCTTGTAAACCTGTAACCACGTCAATAACACGGCTGCATCTGCACATGTGGATGACATTATTAACTTGCGTGATTAAAGACAACACTGTGCTGCACTCTTTGTAGATCAAGGCTTTTGATACTGTCGATCATAAAATGTTAAAAGAGTGGATGAACAGACTAACAGATCTGTCTGTCTCCTCTAGGTGCTGTCTCTGGGTGCGGATGTGTTACCAGAGTATAAACTGCAGACTCCCAGGATCCAGAAGTGGACCATCCTTCACTACAGTCCATTCAAAGCTGTGTGGGACTGGGTCATTTTGCTCTTGGTCATTTATACAGCCATATTCACTCCTTATTCTGCTACTTTTCTATTGAGGTTGGTAGAAATTCACACAACACTGCACATCTGACCTGCATAAGTTAATTATGATGATGTAATGTTCCCTCGTTAGAACTAATAGGGCTGATGAAGGTTGATACTTTTAAACATCTTGCATCGTGTTACATCTGCATTAACCTTAGCGCTTACATTGAGACTACAGCGTACATACAGCTGTCTGAACAACTCTTCCTTTGTTACGGTGGTCCCAGGAAGGGCTGTGCTCTCTCAAAGCACCTCCTGTCCCACAGGATCGTAGATATCATTTTTTATGCATACAGGGCAAATGACCATTCTCTGCCGCCCAGAGTAAAGTGCCACTCCACCAAGAGGGCACTCTTATAAATACTCGACATGCACATCTGTGAGATGGAAGATATTCAATGCTAAATCCTGTCTCTGGCGGTCGTCCAGGATTCATAGAACCGTAGTTACATCCATCACTTTCGTTTTAGTGAATTCCTGACCTTTACTCTAGTGCCATCGTCAGGTCAAAATGTGAATTTTGCTGACATAATATCTGTAATCTACTCTGCAGATTAAACCTGAAGTGACCCCATGACCTGTCCTCTCTTTCCTCCACCACCCACACAACAAATGTATTTGGCCTCACAAAGTTCAAAGAATACCAGAATTATTTTTGTGTCCACGCATTACACTTGCTAAAAGTGTTTTAATATAGGAGATTCATTTATACATGTAAATGTAAGCATGTAAATGTGTTTTAAATCCTTTGTTATCTGCCAGGTAACATTCTTCGTTTTCAATGTTGTGGTCTATTAATTTTAATTGTTGCTGTCAAGTTTTTTTTTTACAGTGGATGTTATATTATCTTGGTGTATTTCCTTTTAGTGACCAGGAGGAGGCAGCCATGCAGACCTGTGGTTACTCCTGCTCCCCCCTCAATGTGGTGGATCTTATAGTGGACATCATGTTCATTGTGGACATCATCATCAACTTCAGGACTACATATGTTAACTCTAATGATGAGGTAAACTGACTGATCTACTAACTAACTTTCTGTGTGTGTGTATGGCTGACCTGTGTGACTTATTGACACCCTCACTCATTGGCTCATTTATAGAAAGTATTAATATTACTATAGTAATAGTTTTAGTATTGTACTCTCTTCTATACCGTTTTTATAGAAAACTATGTAAAATGCACATGATTATGAAAATGTCACACATATGGAAAGTAAAATTAAAACTTTGCAACTTTTTCCACAAAAAAGGTTAACTATTTTTAAACTCCAGTCGTTGCTTTATTCTTGAAAAAACCCAACAGTCTTCCACAAATTAATACATAGCTAAAAATCTGAATCAGAAATACTTTATTGATCCCGGGGGTAAATTAGGTAAAACTGTGTGCTTGTTTTTGAATTTAAAGAAACGTAGCCTCCTGTCTGTCTTTTATCTGCTCAGGTGGTGAGCCAGTCTTCTCGGATCGCAGTCTACTACTTCAAAGGGTGGTTCCTCATTGACATGGTGGCAGCCATTCCTTTTGACCTCCTCATCTACCGCTCAGGAGAGGAGGTGGTTAGGGGAAGTGGAGAGGGAGAGGGAGAGGTAGGGAGGAGGGAGGAGGGAGGGAAAGAAGAAGATAGATGGGTGTGAGAAATGAAGGTATGGGTAAAAAGTGATTGCAGGGAAACAATGAGCACGAGAGAAAGAGGAGAAAGAAAAAGAACACGTGGAGGGCAGAGACTCCAATAATACTGACATTACATTTTGATCCAGTCACATGGTCACATTGCTGCTCTCTGTCTCCCGCTCCTAACAGACCACCACACTGATTGGCTTACTGAAGACAGCGCGGTTACTGCGATTGGTTCGTGTAGCCAGGAAGTTGGACCGTTACTCAGAGTACGGGGCAGCTGTCCTCTTCCTCCTCATGTGCACCTTCGCCCTCATTGCCCACTGGCTGGCTTGCATCTGGTACATTATCCTGCAGTATTTCTCAGGTTACGCAGCCTGTAGACAATTGTCTGGTTTAAGTATAGGCATATGGTTTATTTGCTCTGGTTATGTAATTAGTATTATATATAATAGTGTTGTGGGGAAATTAATTGTGAATCTATTGATGAAATATTTGTTGCAATTTTGTTACATCATAGTTACAGAATAATAAAAATTGTAGGCCTCCTATTTTTCAAACAATTACTCTGGTATGAAAAACAAAAAGTATTCTGGAGCTTTCAAATACTAGTTTTCTTTCATGCTATTTTTTCTTTTATAAATGAACCAGTGTTGCTGTGTTCCTTTTCCCAGGTATGCCATAGGTAATGTGGAGCGTTTGGCCTCGGCTGGGATCGGCTGGTTGGATAATCTGGGAGAGCAGCTGGGGAGGCCATACAATGACTCCATCATCGGGTCAGGCCCTTCCATTAGAGATAAATATGTCACCGCTCTATACTTCACCTTCAGTAGTCTGACCAGCGTAGGCTTCGGGAATGTCTCCCCAAACACCAACTCTGAGAAGATCTTCTCCATCTGCGTCATGCTTGTTGGTGGTGAGTTCTACAAAAAACTTGTTAGGACTTTTTAGCCATATCAGGAAAACCAGTGAAGCTAAAGTAACAGCAGTTTTTGAAGGCAGTACTAAGGATTTTGACTAGTGTCATAGTTTAGCCACAGACATGTCAAGGATACAACAATGTATGCATTCAACAGTTTGTTCTGATCCCTCAAAGCTTCCTACTTCTGCTGCCCTTCTTTGGATCACGCCTATCTTCGAAATGGACCTTCATTTTGATCTCAATTACACATCTGTAAAGTTTTGTGACTGCGTCTTGCACTGTTGTGACAATATTGCAGTGACAAATTATGTCTAGACACAGACAGCGTTGCTGATGGGGTTGGTAATAAAGTAATTCAGACTGACAGTTTTGGCAATTGTCATCGTGCACCATCAGATATCAAATCAAAATGTTGTTTCTCTACTTTGTTATCATTCATAGTTCTCAATTGTTAGTGGTATAATAAAAACACCATACAAAATGTTGAGGACATAATATTTAGTATTTTGCTTGCAAGAAAAAGTCACACTACGAATACTTTTTTAATTATCCACATTATATCTGAGTTAACTGCTGTTTCTTACCATTTTATATTTAGATCATGTGAACCCCCCCCCCCCTCCTGTAGTTTCAGCTGTTCAGCACTAGTTCAAGATGCTCTTAGCTTTTCTAGTCAAATGAATAAACTAAATAAACTCACAAAATGCCCAGAAATGAAATCATTTTACATATATTCTCCTTATTAAACAGACAGATACAACAGTAAACAACACTGCAATCAAACTGGAAAGGAACAAAATATAACTCACCAAAACAGTCCAAACTGAATGAAAGAGTAATGAGGAGTCAGCAGTCAATGACAGTATAAAACAGTCAACTGGTCTATCTAAGCAGTCTAATCCAACAGCCAGCTGCAAGATCACAGCACATCTGTCCTCAGATCTCTGCATGGGCTCCTGGTTAGCTTCAGAATGGATTACATATCCTTGTCTATAAAGCCCTAAATGGGGTTTCTCCACACTACGTCTCTGACCTACTCATTAAATATGAACCAGAAATTCTTCTTCTAATCTAAAATTGGTGAAGCAGCTTTTGGTTTCTGTGATCCCAGCTGATGGAATACCTTGCCAGATTGAATTAGATGGTAACGTGTAGGGTTCTTCATGGGTCCAGTCTGCTTTAGCCACGCCGAGCCAAGTCAAGATGACGTGCATTTCCTCGACAGCCTCTAAGCAGGGTATAGCTTCACTCCTGTGTTTTTTTTTACATTCATTAATGGTTATGGAATGCATGCCAGCATGCTTTGTATTGTGTAATTCCTTCATTATTTGATTGTTTTTGTTGGTTTGTGATGTTGGTGCCCTAATGAACTAGACATTCATCTATTAAACTTCTTGTTCGGATAGGAGGTAAATGATACATGGTCTCTGTGTTGGTCTCTTCCTCAGCTCTGATGTATGCCAGTATTTTTGGTAATGTGTCAGCCATTATCCAGCGGCTGTACTCTGGTACGGCACGCTACCACACCCAGATGATGAGAGTTCGAGAGTTCATCCGCTTCCACCAGATCCCCAACCCTTTGAGACAGAGGCTGGAGGAATACTTCCAACACGCTTGGTCCTACACTAATGGGATAGATATGAACGCTGTGAGTATGGAAGACTTTCAGGGGATCTAACGCTTTCTGACAGCCATACCTGGAAGTCCTCACGGTCGATGTTGTTTGTGATTCTTTTCACTATAAAGACTTCTGCTTAAGATCCTATAGTTTCCAAAGATTACTAAAATTATAATGCTGATTTTGGCAGGAGGGGTCAAAAAGGATGCAGGATGCAGGATGCAGGATTTAAAGATGCAGCGATAACAAGGCAATATGGGCAACTGTCATAGGGCCCCAAACACCACAGGTTCATCGTTTGGCAACTGATTTATGGTAATTGTATTTAGGAATATGCAATACTAATGCATCTACATACATAATAATGGCCTTATTGGGGTACTGCTCGGTTAGCTAATTATGTGTCTGCTTTTAAATCCATTTTAAGAAAATCTACTTTTAAAAAGAAGCTTTATATTAGGTCAACATTATATGTGCTGTAATCATGCTGATAATCATTTATATTATTTATATATTCTATTTTTAACCTAGTAAACTTGTTAACGAACTAGCTTTATAAATAAAAAAGAATTATTATCTTTATTATTATTAATAATCAAATATAGCTTGTTTATAGCAAATAAAGTGCATACAAGATATAAAGAGGACTCATCATGTAGTGATGTTAGTGGATCCTAGTGACATTCATTTAATATGTGTTCATGTTTGGAATCGCAGGACATCCCTGTCCTATTAGGGACTAACAATCTGCTAGTTACAGCCTGGAGCGCTGACTGCTCCAACACCAGTACAGCAAATGTGAGGTGCTGCCATCTAATCTAATAACCTGCAATAAAGTACTGTAATTCAAACATGGTCAGAACAAGTCATAAGCAGGTATGACACAAACACAAGCCCCGTTTTAACAGAGATGTTTTCAACAGCTAGTTAGCACCCAAAAATGCTCACTGCGTCATTTCAACTGCTGACTCAACACTTCACAAACTACCAGATTCTATCCTCTGCTGATAAACACAACTATAAGATAACTTTATTTACTGATCATGTTTACAGTCTAGCTAAGATCTTAATCCAAGAGTGTCCTCTCTTTGTGTCCCCTGTCCCTACTTCTCCTCCAGGTTCTAAAAGGTTTCCCAGAATGTCTCCAGGCAGACATTTGTCTCCACCTCAACAGGTCACTGCTGCAAGACTTTAAGGCTTTTAAAGGTAATACTAATTTACATTACACATGAAAATTGGATATATTATTAACAAAATGATATATCGCACATTTATAGCAGTCCAAAGTAAGTACATTTACTGAAGTACTGTACTTAAATACAGTTTGAGGAGTAAGTTACTCCATTTAACGCAACTTAGAGTCAATAATATAATATATAATTTAAGTTGTGCCATTTTGCATAATGAGTAATTTTGTTCTTGGTACTTTAAAGATGATACAGTATATACGACATTCAGAGCATTAATATAGCAACAAACAACTATGTGCTATGAATGAGTCTGAGTCTCATAGCATACTCATAGGCTCTGAATGTTGGCATTTAAAGGCCTATTGCCCTTTAATTAAATTGTGATCCTAATACTTAAGTACTTTCATGAATTAAGATTTTGACTTGTAACAGAGTAAACTACACTAACGTATCGTTACATTTACTTAAAGGTAACTTTGCTGATTTCCCGTGTTACTGGCCCTCGGAGCTCTCCGCTCACCTGCCGGCCGGATGACACATCATGATGCTAAATTCCCCTTTAAGTAAAAAATCTGAGTACTTTTTACACCACTGGTCAACCTGGTAAAGAAAAGATCAAGAACATGGTTCTTGTAGCAATAGACCATCACATTGAATTTATTCTGCTGTCTAGGATCCACTAAGGGCTGTCTGAGGGCGCTAGCCATGAGATTTAAGACCACCCACGCTCCTCCTGGGGACACCCTCGTCCATGCTGGAGACCTGATCTCAGCTCTGTACTTCATCTCTACAGGATCCATAGAGATCCTCAAAGGAAACGTGGTGGTAGCGATACTGGGTAGGTGCATGCATGTGGCTCAGGTACAAGCTAGTGCAGGGGTCGGGAACCTATGGCTCTTTCGATGACGCGATATGGCTCGCAGACAATTTTGAGCTGACATTTTTTAACATGATTAACAAGTATTAAATAATTATACTGTGTCATTTTAAAGTAAAACATTTAGCAGCAGATTTTGTTTTAGTTATATGTGTGTGTGTGTGTGTGTGTGTGTGTGTGTGTGTGTGTGTGTGTGTGTGTGTGTGTGTGTGTGTGTATATGTGTGTGTGTGTGTGTGTGTGTGTGTGTGTGTGTGTGTGTATGTGTGTGTGTGGGTGTGTGTGTGTGTGTGTAGGGGGCGGAGTCCTGCCCTTCGCAAAACAGCTGAGGAGAAACTGTGCAAAGCAAGCAGTAGACTAGGGGTGTCAAACTCACAGAGAGGGCCAAAATAAAAAACTGGGACTACGTCGAGGGCCAAACACGGTTCACATTTATTGAACAGGATAGACATATTAGACATAAAGTGCAAAAAGATATGGAACATATTTAGGTAGGCTACATCCTCCGAGTATGCATATGTGTCAGAGCCAGATGTTTGGAATCTTTTCTTAGCTGCCAGTTTAATGTGTGGGGTTCTGTGGAAACCCTCAGTGAGTGAAGGTGAGCATCAGTGAGACGACTCCTTCATCACAGAAAAAAGCTGCTCACACAGGTATGTGCTTCCAAACATGCAAAGCATGTGAGCGGCATGAAGGTTGAGGCATCGTTTTGGGGATGAAGCTTGGAAACTGTGCAGCGCCCACAGAGTCATACTTTGCCTTGAGTGTGTCATTACACTGGAAGTCAATCAGCTCCATTTGGATGTTCACAGGTGCTGTTTCCACGTCAACTGCAAACGGATTGCGGAGCAGTTAATTTTTCATTTATGAGCTGCAAAGTCGGCAAATGCGCTCAGTTTATGAGCAGAATGCGCCATTGGGAACACAGCGATGGAGATGGTTTGTCAGTGTTTGGAAACACGTAGTGACCAAAGTTTCCTTGCTGCATCTGAGTCTTCCACAGGCAGCTTGGCTTGGAAAGCTGTCACTGCATCGTACATGTCCGTGATCACACGGCCCTGAAGCTGGAGGTTTAACAGTGAGATGCTTGGTTATGTCGCACATAAAGGCCAGCTCACATAGACACTTTTCGTCCCAGAAATCTGTGGTATGTTTCCCTTTGCTTTCCAAAAACTGGGAGATTTTCTCCTGCAACTCGAAAAATCTATTCAGCACTTTCCCTCGACTCAGCCATCGCACCGCCATGTACAGAATGTATCTCCTCAAGTTTCCTGTCTGTGTTACGGTGCTTATTACATGTTCCATCTCCAGAGCTTTACAACACAGCACTTCCTGGTGTATGATGCAGCGATACACCGTCAGCTGCATCTTCTCCCGCATCCTGCCCACTAATCCGGTCTTTCACCACGCATCTAAGGCGTTCCATTTGACGTCAGTCCCTTCAGTTTATCCCGGGGCAGTTTTATTTTGCACACATTTAGATACTTCCTCAAATATGTATTTTCCCGTGGTTGTGCCATGCATTGATTTAATTACCAAGACCGGCGAGCCAGTTATGATAGACATATGATATTTTCTCGCGGGCCGGATATAATTGTGGCCTTGAGTTTTACAGCCGTGCAGTAAACACTGAAACATGCTCATAAATTAGATAAATAACATAAGCGTTTTGTTTATTTAATAAAAGAGCACCTGTTCAATGTGAAAAGTGAGTTGTGAATATAAAAGACTGATCGGAGACGTGATATACTTAAAACTTAATTTTATTAAATATATGGCTCTCAAGGAAATACATTTAAAAATATTTGGCTTTTATGGCTCTCCCAGCCAAAAAGGTTGCTGACCCCTGAACTAGTGACTAGAGTCAGTAATGTCTCTTACTGTATATGAATAACAGACCACATCAGAATTCATGTTCATATCCTGACTTCATGTGTTTCTTCTCCAGGGAAGAATGATATCTTTGGGGAGCTCATCAATCTGTATGCTCAGCCAGGAAAATCCAGTGCTGATGTCCGAGCTCTGACCTACTGTGATCTGCACACCATACACAGAGAGGATATGCTGGAGGTATCACGTGTTTTGTTTCCCAACTAATAACCATCCAGTTTCTAGGGACAAAGTGAATGAATGGCTGAAGTTGGCTAATGTGATAAATAATCAAAGTGAATCCAAACCATCAGTGTAGTGTCAGAGTCCTTTACTCTAAACATGTATCAGTGTTTTTACACACACACACACACACACACACGCAAACACACACACACACACACACACACACGCACACACACACACACGCACATACACACACACATAATAGCTTTAGTGTAGTGTTGACGTTGCTGATTTCCTTTTATTTGTGTTTGCAGGTTCTTGGCATGTATCCTGAATTTTGTGAATATTTCTGGTCCAATTTGGAGATCACCTTCAATCTCAGAGATGTATGTTACTCATGTTACTCCTCTTTTAATTGAAACCAGGTCTACCAGATATCTATCTATCTATCTATCTATCTATCTAGAGGTGGAGGGGCCATTAAAATATGGGGATAATGATAATGATAATAATCATTTTCAGACAGTCTCTCCTCAAAGACTTTCATAGTGTTTCACTAGCTTGTACATGTGAAAGTGACAGAAATACAAACCCTGCACACAGCTGACCTCTCACTGGGTAGATGTGAATGTTGGATTTTAAGTCTCTGAAACTTTTGTCGGACAAAGAAAAGTGGTTGAAGAGGCAACAAGCCATTGTGATGGCGTACACTGTCGCATCAAGGCTGTTTTTAGAAACATTTAGAATTAGTGTATTATAAAATACTATATAAAATCTATAGTACCCACATGATTCTTCTTCTCTATACCTTGTCATGTTCTTCCCCCTCCCTCCCTGTCTGAAGGTGAATAATGAGTTTCTGAGTGGAGAAGACTCTGACTGTGAGGAACTGAGCAGACCACAGAGGAAACATAAACTCTCTTCCAGTCACACAGGTAGCACTTCACCATTACAAACAGCTTGTAAGAAGGATGCTGGACAGTGTAACAGACCTCTGTGTTCTGCTGTCAGTGTTTCTCAAACTGTGTACATGGAATACTTTGTCAATATAATTGTTAATAAATAAATGTTATCTTGTATATTTTTTGTACTTTTATTCCATTATCATTATTATTATTATTATTATTATTATTTGTTTTTATTATTACTGCCCAGCCTTTTATAACCTCCTCTAGAGCAGGGGTCTTCAACGTTTTTCAGGCCAAGGACCCCCAAACTGGTGTAGTGTGGAGCAGGGAACCCCGACTGTATATATTGTATAGATATATTTTTTTTAATTGCTTTATCTACAAACAATTTGCAGTACCTCCGTGGACCCCCTGGGGGTCGTGGACCCCTTGTTGAAGACCTATGCTCTAGAGCAGGGGTGGGGAACCTCCGGCCTCCGGGCCGTATACGGCCTGCGAGACCATTTGATCCGGCCCTCGAAGTAATTCATAAACACACGCAAAAACTAGAATTAAAAAAAAAATCTAGACAGCAATAGACGGGCGATTGAATGTTTTTCCTGGCCAAGGTCAGGGTCCTTGAACACAACACAAGCGGAACGTGCCATCATGTGGTCACGTCATGTCAAAACACTTCAATATTAAACGAGACTGTCATAAACATCAGTGAACGCAGCGTGGCGAGTATAAAACAGAGAAAGCTGGATGCGGAATGTCGCACTTTCCAGGTGAAATGGACAAACAATTATTTATTTGAGGAAGTAAAAGGCCAGTGTGCCTAGTTTGTGCCGACGGGCTTGCGGTGAAACACGAAACATGTCAAACTGGGACGAAAGGACGAGTGCGTTTGGATAAAGTAAACGCTCTTCGGCGGAGTTTGTCCCAACAAGCAGCTCTCTGCAGAGCGTAACATACAAACATGGAGAGATAGAGAGGTAGACCACCACACCAAGAACTATTCCACCACTGCTGTGCAATTATCACTGTCATTTACAATACTCACTTTTTATAATTTGTGCAATTATCACTGCCATGTGCAATATTCATTTTAGTTTCGATCAACCACTTGGTACTTATATTATTTTTTTTATTCTATTTAATTATTGTTTACTGCCTTTTTACTTCATATGTTCTTTTGCTGTGACAAGAAACATTTCCCCGTTGTGGGACTAATAAAGGATTTCTGATTTCTGATAAAACAGAAAGATACATGGATAAAAAAGTTGCTTTTTTGCACAGCATAAAAGAAAGGTGAAATGAATGGGCTGTGTCTTAAAAAAATGTGCAGAGGTTATGAGTTCAATAATTAGTATGGCCCTCGAAGGATGTTGTAAAAAAAAAAAAAAAGGCCTTTGACATGAAATAGGTTCCCCACCCCTGCTCTAGAGTGTGCTACTGACCATATTACAATTATAACGAATACATCTTTGAACCTTGAATTTAATAATTCATTTTGACATGCAGTAAATTGGTTTAAGGGTACATAATGATTTGGTTTGGACTCAAAGCACAAAGTTTAGAAGTTGAACTTGAACTGGAGCTTTATAAGACTTGAGATTCACTTTGACCTGCCTTTGATGTTAATTGTCTGTTTCATGTTAATTGTACCATTATTTGATTTGATTGATACTCAGCTTCTCTGAACTTTGTTAACTTCTTCAGCTTGCAAACTGACAGTAATTGTTTGTGTGTACGTGTCAGGTGACACCGCAGAGAGACAGACTGCTGCCGACACATGTAGAAGAAGACACAGTAACGGGGAGCAGCGTGCTGGCCACAACAGAGATGATCACACACGTGCACTGTAAGACTTGCTATTTTGTTCCCCTCCTATAAAACAGACTTTCATCCCCATTACAAAAGGAAACTGTGAACTTAATGCTTCTGTAGATATGTCCCTGTGTTATCCAGTGACGATGAAGGGGAGGATTCAGAGGTGACCTCCATGATTCATACTGCTGCCACAAACACTGATAGGAGAGAGAAGACCTGTAACCCTGTAACAGGCAAGTGTCAAGATGCATTCAAGGCCCATGAGATAACTAAGACACTGTGTATAGTGATGACAGCTCCACCTGGCTCTGTGTTTCTCACTGTGTGTGTGTGTGTGTGTGTGTGTGTGTGTGTGTGTGTGTGTGTGTGTGTGTGTGTGTGTGTGTGTGTGCACCAGAAACATTCTCAGGAGTGTCCAACATCTTTACCTTCTGGGACTCAGAGAGCAGAGAGGAGCAGAGACACCAGGAGGAGACCTCCTCCCTCAGCCTTCACTCCCCTCGTCCTGAGCCTCCCTCCAGCCCTCCTCCTCCAACCATCATCTCTCTGAGGCAGAAGGTGGCGTTAGAGAAGAGGCTGGATGCTATGCAGCGACAGATAACCAGGTGGGTCTGAGGACCTCATCAGTAGTGGTGATAACTTTACATGTAAATCAGATTTAAATTCAAATACCACAATACCAGCAAAATAGCTGTAAGAGTCTAAACTCCGGGAGCACTGCACATCTCCATCCAAACAGTATCTAGCTGTCTATATAATAATAATAATAATAATAATAATAATAATAATAATAATAATAATAAATATAATTTCTATAACGCTATTCTAGAACTCAAAGTCGCTTTACAATAATATAAGGGGGGTGGGGGTGGGGGAGTGGGAGTGGGACAAACAAAGACAATCAACAGACATGGATTGTTGTGGGGGGATGGCTATGAGTAGACAGAGGAGAAGAGATGGGTTTTAAGGTGGGACCGAAACAGTGCGAGAGACTCTGTTTTGCAGAGATCTATGGGGAGGGAGTTACAGAGCTTGGGGGCTGCCACAGAGAAGGTTCTGTCCCCAAAGCTGTGCAGGTTGGAGTTGGGGGTGGAGAGGAGACCAGCAGAGGTGGATCTGAGGGACCGTGGGGGTTGGTAGGGGGAGATGATATCAGTGAGATAAGGGGGGGCCAAATGGTGGCGGGCTTCATATGTGAGGACCAGGATTTTGTATATGATACGGTGGGAGACGGGAAGCCAGTAGAGTTCTTTGAGGACTAGGCTGATGTGGTGTCATGATTTGGTGTGTGTAAGGAGTCGGGAGGCTGAATTCTGGACCAGTTGGAGTTTATTGATGGAGGTTAAGCTGATGCCATAGAGAAGTGAATTACAATAATCAAGGCGGGAGGAGATGAAGGCATGAATAAGTCTTTCAGCTGCGGGGCAGGTGAGAGAGGGTCTGATCCTGGCGATATTGTGGAGGTGGTAGAAGGAGGCTTTGACGATTTGGCGGATGTGAGGCTCAAGGGAGAGGATGGGGTCAAGGATCACGTCAAGGTTGCGTGCCTGAGTGGAGGGGGAAACAGCAGTGCCATCAATTGTGAGTGACAGGTTGGTTGTTTTGCTGAGGGTAGATTTGGAGCCAATGAGGAGGTTTTATTGCTGTTCAAATTGAGAAAGTTTTGTTGAATCCAGATTTTTATTGCATACAGGCATGAGTCGATGTGGGAGAGGGGCGGGGGTTATGGGGGGATTTGGTACTGAGGTATATCTGGGGCAGTGAAAGTCCAGGTTGAAATGGCGGAGTATCTGACCAAGGGAGAGGATGTAGATGATGAAGAGGAGGAGGCCAAGCGCTGATTGTTTGGGAACACCTTGGGTGACTGAGGCTGTGGCATAGGAGTGGTTGTGGAGGGAGATGAAGTGGGATCTGTTGGAAAGATATGACTGGAGCCACCTGAGTGCAGTACCTTCGATACCGATGTCCTTGAGTTGGGTGAGCAGAATGTTGTGGCTGAGGATGAGGCTGTTGAGAGAACCGGTGTCAGCGGAGGTGAGGAGGTTGTTGAGTACTTATAGGAGAGCAGTGTCTGTGCTGTGGAGGGGATGAAAACCAGACTGGAGGGGTTCAAAGAGATGATTGTTATGGAGATGGGAATGGTTGGCAACAATGCGTTCCAAGGTTTTTGATAGGAAAGGGAGGTTGGAGATTGGGCGGAAGTTATTGAGGGATGAGGGATCTAGACCAGGTTTTTTGAGGATTGGGGTGACAGGAGGTTCAGGGAGATGGAGGGAAAGATGGCAGTAGTGGAAGCTGGGGGAGATTCTTGTTGGTCGGATGCAGGGGATAGTGACTGATTAATGGAAATTATTTTGTCTGCAAAAAACTGGAGGAATGAGTTGCATAGAGCAGTAGTAGAATTAGGGAGGTTGTCGGCACGGAGCTTGAGGAGGTATGTTTACTATGGAGAAGAGGGATCTGGGGCTACGGCAGGGGTATTGAGGGCAGTAGACAGGGTGGAGTTGAGGTGGTTTGTAAGGTCATCAGGTCAGGTGAGGGTTGTGTCCAGGGGGAAAGCAGCGGATAGCAAGTCACAGTGATGGTGGTGATCAATGGTTTGTAGATTGTGGAAGGTGAGTTCTCTGAGGGGGCGGTGGCCGAGGGAAGCAAAGATAAATAGGGGAAAGGAGCACAGGTGGAGGTCCAGTACTGGGAGGTTTGTGAAGCAGACAGGGTTGAGAATTTACCCTTTGGAGTGGGTGGGGAA
Organism: Cottoperca gobio; assembly: GCF_900634415.1. NCBI lineage: Eukaryota > Metazoa > Chordata > Actinopteri > Perciformes > Bovichtidae > Cottoperca > Cottoperca gobio. The sequence continues at coordinate 23,518,650 of NC_041371.1, forward strand.
GGTGACATGTTGGGTGAGAGAAGAATTGTCCAATAGAGTAGAGAATGTGGATGGAAGCTTGCTGGTGGATGAGTCCATGTGGATGTTGAGGTCGCCGAGTAGTAACAGACGTGATGAGGAGGTGGATGCCTGCTAGGGAAGCCGGAAATGAAGGGCAACATAGAGATTGCAGCAATAGGAGTCCAAGGCAGCCCAACATGAAAACAAACAAACAGAGGAAAGGAGCAGGCCAGGCGCAGAAGCGAGAAGTGGAGCCTACATGTTTGAATTTACAAAAAGATAATTATATTACTAGTTACTACAGAGAAGGTAATTAAACTAGTTCAGTTTTATTCTTATTGACTACAGACCAACTCAAGATAAGATATTTAAAGATACCCAGACATGTTTTTAGACTTATAACTAATATTGTTTATTTACAAAGTTTACCAAGACCCAAAACCTTACTGAAAAGTCCATTCTCCATGTATGTGCATTAATTTATGACTTTAAATGTCCATATCACACATGTAAATAACAAACTGGACCATGATTGTCTCCACACTAGTTGTGATGTCATTGAAACTGAGATTTAAGGTGAGAACAGAAGCCTTGACACACACAATAACTGACTAGCCCCGTCCAGTCTTGTGTTGTAATCAATTATTTACACACACATACTAAAACACTATATTAGTTGTCTTGAGACATGATCTAAACTGCATTTTGGTAAAGATCAGAGTCCACAGTGGGATTAAAGTTGGTTCCAGCCTGTCTTTGTGGGTGACTGGCTCTTAGAGGTGAGTTATGATAGACAATGGCGGCTGTTCTAGAAGGGTCAAAGGTGGTTTGGGTCAGTCGTCAGTGGCAGCCATTAGCTAGCCACACAGAGACTCACATGCACTAACATGGACATGCGGCCGTACCAGCTACATAAACAAAACACAGAGAAGCTGGGCTTACCACACACACAGAGGGAGAGACACTTCATTCTTTGCTCAGGTAGACATTACTACACTGTAGCTTTACATAGCACATAGTTGCTGCTATATTAATGCTCTGAATGCCGTATATAGAACATGTAAGATCTTATTTTTGTGTAGCAGTGAACACTTAGAATATATACGGTTGTCAAACTGACAGGTTAGTAGTTAGCTGTTTTGTTGCAGACTTCCAGATATATTTCTGATATATCTCATCACTGTGTGTGCGTGTGTGTGTGTGTGTGTGTGTGTGTGTGTGTGTGTGTGTGTGTGTTTGTATTTCCAGGTTGGAGTCTCGTATGTCAGCAGACGTTGGGAACATCATGCAGCTGCTGCAGAGGCAGATGCCAATGATTCCACCTTCCTACAGTACCCTCACATCAACACCTAACGCACCCTCCTCCCCCATTCTGTCCCCCACTGATGCCTCCCCCACAGACAAGTCCCCAACCACCAACCCCCCGCACCCTGCAGCAACAGTCCAATGAAAACCAAGATCCAATCCTTCAACAACTTCCAGAATCTAACTCTCATGATTGTGGCTCTGTCCTCCATCTTACTGCCTTCCCGCTTCTCATACCTGCTTCCCCCCCTCACACTTCATTTCATTCACTGTTTTCTTCCCCCACCTTACCCCAGAACAGCTCTCCACCCCTTCCTCAAACTTCCACCCTAAATCCCCTGCTCTCAGAGAGACTTGATCAACCAGCCCTTCCTGTCAGGACACAGAGCTCAGCCTCTGTCTCACAGGTACTGTCACCTTTCAGTAGTCTCTTAGCTTTAAGAGGGAAGTAGGAAAGAGAACAAAATGTTCTGTTCTGTTCCACAATTCTGAATTCTAATCAGAAATCTTGTTTTCCCACACAATTTCTTTCTTGACATTGTTTGCAAAGTGTCTACAGACAGAACCTTGCAATACAGATATAGACTGAATATAGTAGGACCCAGCCATCAGATTAATGCAAATAAAGTGATACAATTCTGACTTTTATTCCCAGAATATTGAGATGAATCAACTCAAACACACAGCCTTATCCTCCAAGGTTAAGCCTGAATTACTTAAGCCAAACTTTAAAGAACAGAACACATTATCCAAGTGTCCATGTAAACGTATCCATCAAGAATTTCATTGAGATTTTAATGCATTATTTACAGGGCACTATCTAGACAGCCATCATTTTCTCCCTCTTAGAGTTCAGTATGACACAATTCAAATCAAACCCACATTCACAGAAACACAGGCTTCTGTGGACTCTAAAATTGATGACCTTACTATATGTCCCTCCCTGGCAAGACCAGTCCTCCAAACTCAGTCCAACTGTCGACAGCCAACTCCTCCATCAGCCAACGTATCCACAACACAGTCAGGCAGAGCTTCACCTCCAGAGTGGAATTGACCAATCAGAGCAGCATGGGAGCCAGCAGCGCCTGTCGATGCCGGGTGAGCCGGCGTCATCATTGGATAGCAGCTAGCCGAAGCCACACTACAGTTGAAACCCATAGATTAGCAGTAATGAAGAGGTCACCACTTTGTAAACATGCTTCTGTCAACATAATTACACATAGAGAACAATAAATGACTAAAACATAGATTCATGGATCAAATAATCCGGTCATTGCTGGGGATTAGACCAAGAACCTCACGGTGACAAGCCTGCTTCTCTATCTTTCTCTCTATCTAGACAAGTTATATTTCATACTCGCAGGACTGATACCAACTCTGTATGTACAAGATGGTATGCCATGTGCACAAAGGGACTCTGATGGTGTGTGGCACATCTCCTAGCAGGCATGTGTGGCAGAATAGTAGAATACATGTGTAATATAATGAATCAAGTTAGAAAAAGTGCAGTAGCAAACAAAATACTGTAACGATAGTGTAAATCCATTGTGTAATGTTATTAGTAATCTTGTTTTAATTTGGTTCATTTTGTATATGTGGTCATATGTTTAAGTCTTTCTGGTCCTGGTTTGTTTCATCAAACAGTGTAAGTAATGAACATGCTCAGTTAACCTGGGCAGAACAGAAGCTTAAGCAGGACATATTGTTAACATCACATGTGTTGTATGTAGTCCCAGACTTGACCAGACTGCATGGGCTGGAATAGAACAGTAAAGTAGCCAGGCAGATGGTCTTTGTTCTAAAAGATACCATGTCATAGAGTTGTGTATTGAAATAATTGCGTGGAATATGATGGTGTCTCCAAACAGAGTGCGTTAGGGAATGTCAGGACATTTTTTGCAAATAAGTCGACGCACAAGAACATCTTGGAATATAATGCTTGTTTTTCACATTTCTTGCATTAAATGGTAGTTTTAAACTGTCCTCACCTCTGCAAACCTAAAAGCTCTAGAATCACGCACATACTAACAAGCAACAGATCAGGTAATAGTCTCAGTTATGGGAACTTCATAGATCACTTGTTGTTATTAATGGTCAATAAAGTTTTAGCTAAATGTATTTTAAAATGTTTAAGGTTAAAGTAATAAACAATTCATAAAAGGTGCCTTATTAGAAAGTGGTACCAACTTATGGACTGTAATTTTCTATGAAGACAATAGTTAGAATCCAACAGTCGACTTGCTCAAATTTGCCTGTGACACACACGCTTTTCTTTCAAAACTGGATGCAGAACTAAAAACAAACACTGATAGAGGATTAGAGGACTCTTATTATGAAGGAGTGTGACTTCCTTTGATCATACTGTCGTTTCCTACAGAACATGCTGAGCTGTTTGGGCTGAAATTGAAAATGATTTCTGATCTTTTAACATTTGACTGTACCGTTAAAACTGTGTTGTGAAGTGTGTAAAGAAAAAACCTGTGTCATTGTTGATATGTGTCATTGTTGGCTTGTGTACACCATTCGTCAGTCTTATCCAGAACAACTGAATGCATTTATTTCAATGTGGAGGTAATCAGAAGCATCCAAACCTCAGCGTAGATCTGTATGAATTGTATTTATGTAATTTTATTTTTCTAGAGCTTCCACAGGTTTTTCCTGAGCTGCTTAAAGTTTTAACAACCTAGGCTGCTCACTGGAAACAAGAAAAGAGCCCACATCACCCCCTGCACTTAGCTCATTTAGAACACAACTCAAAACCTAGATTTATTCTTCAGCCTTTGTGTCCCGCTGAATTGTGCCGTCCTGTTTTGTTTATTTGTTTGTGTCATTTTATTGTTGCGTCTATGTTCCTGCCATGTATGTTTCATTATGCTTAAAAAATGTTCTATTTATATTGTTCTTGTTATTGTGTATGAATAAAAATCAAAGGGTTAAACATTTATCCAGTGTTTTCTACATTACTGTTGGTTATTTACCCATTGCTTGAAGCAATAACACAATTATGAGAAAATGTAAAGGGCAACATGGTTCCATATGGACGTGGATGTGTAGTTTCTTAGCTCAGAGCGTTACAACAACACGGGAGTGGCTGTTTATAGTATTTGCGTTGCAACGATTAACAAAGGAAATGGGTCTGAGCTGAGAGGAAGGAGCTGAGAGGAGAGAGTTGGGAGAAGGGAAAAGGGAGGTGGTAGCTTTGAGCAGGGAGCTAGGAGGAGAGAGGTGGAAGGAGGAAGCTGGAAGCTACCAGCAGGGCGCTGGGAAGAGGGTGCAGGGTGCAGGGAAAATAGAGCTGGAAGAAGGGAGATGGGAAGAGAGAGCTGCGATGGAGGGAGCCTGCTCTCCTTGTGTATTTAGTCTAGTGAATTCTATTCCTGTGTTCCTTGTGCCATCCTGCCATCCTGGTTTGTTCTCAGTTAAGTTATTTGGTTATTATTCCATTGTACTTCAGTATCACCACAGGATGCTCCTTCAGTTTTTGATCTCCAGCTGAGCCACTCCCATCACATCACCAGCAGCTGACGCTGTCACAACACCCCACTGCCACATACCCCCACCGCCCGACTCAAACTGAGTTTTGCTCTCAGGTCCGGGACGTATTGAATTGAATTTTTACTTTTGCTTGGACCCAGTTACCAGGTCCAAGACACCCTGTGGCTTCCTGCCAAACAGCAATTAAATGGGAGAAAATCCTGTAGAGGCCCGGGGAACCTCCTGCACTGTAAAAAGCAGAGGGTCTAACCATTTATCCCAATTACGGCTATCCTCGTGAACAAATGTACGAACCATGTTCTTTAAAGTCTTGTTAAATTGCTCCACCAGCCTGTCTGTCTGCGGATGGTAGACACTGGTCCGGATGGAAAGGTCCCCCAACAGTTTGCCACGCTTTTTGCCGAGGTATTATGCAGCGGCACTGCTTCGGGATATCGCGTTGCATAATCCACGAGGACCAACACAAAGTGATATCCCCGTGCACTCCGGTCTAATGGCTCGATGAGGTCCATGCCAACCCTCTCAAACGGCACCTCCATTATAAAATCGGACCAGGTACCGGTGTACTGTTTTGTCATGACCAGTCATTGGGTTATGATGAGCCACCTGGAAAATCATTTTGCGATGGCTGCTTGGCACCAACATCTGGGTGTTTTCATCTCCCTTCTGTGTGTCACGGCTCACATGATACAACCTGTCCCTAATCACAGTAAAGTCTGGGTGAGTAAGTGAGGCGTTAGGGTGCAGTGGGGAACCATCAAGACTTGTGACCTGATCAAAAGCATGTCCCCACTCAACACTTCACACAACTCACATGTCCCTACCGCACGTGAAAGCACCCAGTATGCTGAACGCATACTGGGCTCTCTGACATAGTTGCCATGGTGAATTTTTGACCAGCCAATCAAAGCTTTGTCTGCAGTATGTGCGCAAACACGTATACACATACATATAATAAACACAGATATATTACATTTGTGCTGAGATATGTGTAATAAAGCACATTTCTGTCTACCACCCACCTCCAGTCTGTTTGGTCTCTAGGCTCTCTTTCGTATTATTGCCATGGAAACTCAGCTTGGAAGACTCTCGGGTTGCAGCAGCTTCGAGGGGAGTAGTTGGGGTGAGATTGAGTGTGAATGAGCAAGGCAGCGACAGAAGAGGTACATTGAGGTAAAAAGAAATAGTAAGAATATTATAAAGGTGGATGTAATATTTTCACATTTAAAATCAACAAATCTGTGGGTGTCTAAGTCATCATTACCACATCCCCACTCTATCCTTTCCTTTTATTTTCTATCTTTTTTTGAGTTTATGTTTTCAAGTCATAAGTTATTGGACTGTCTTGCTGATCACATGTCTCCGTCTCATCCTGTCTGTTTCCCTTTATGCTTCACTTTCCCTACCAAAAATCCCTGATGATGTGGCACTGCCTCCACACACAGTAAGGCTAAATATGTGTTTAGCCTCAGTAAACATCCCTCCCTCTAGTGAGCAAGAGTGATCCAGATTTAAAGGACCTTATGATATTATAACTAGGTCTTATCACTGTTACTCACTAAACTATTAATAGTCTGAATAGCTTCTGTTAGCACATCCACTTCCTCTCATCCACCTCCTCTTCTTCCTCTTCCTCCTCCTCTGCGAGAGTGCACCACAACACTTTGAGAAGAGGCAGTGGCTGCAAGAAACTATTTTGCATTACCCTTTTATTCCATTCTTGTGATAAAGTACATTGAAAGTCTTCTTACTGAGTGATCGATTGGACACTTACTTGTTACATTTGTGATTTACATTGATAAGCTTGTTTCCAGACCTCTGTGATATGAACAGGTATGATGTTTAGCTCAATGATGAGGTGAGATTAACAACACAGAAAACATCCTCCTACATAGCTAGTTAGCAACCCAGGGCCTTAGCTTGTACCATGAAGGACACTGAGGTTATGTCCTCTGTAATATTTCAGGGAATTTGGCAAAATGTAATCACCGGAGGAGTTTATAGTACATATTGTGGCAGTGGGTGTGGTTAGGGTGCCGGCTGCTGGGGAGAGATGGGAGTGTCTCAGCTGGAGGTCAGACAGATGGACAGAATCAAGTAATCAGTCACACACTATAAGCGTGGTGGGAACCTGGTTCTGGTCCCTCTTGCAGCAGTCCTGAAGGAGGGATCCTGGCTAAATCCATAAATCCATGCTGTAATTTAACACATTTCTGTGATCATTTGTGGTGAAAAACAAAGTTATTGCTCCTAGCATCCTGTGACGTTTGCAGAATGGCTACTACTGATTGGTTGGGGCAAAAGGACCTACCTTAATGTTGTGCTTCAGTGCTGTACAACCCCTAAAACCTTCTGTGGGTCCCGCAGTTGGTAATCTAGTTTTGCACAAGTGTAAAATCCCTTTTACTTAGATGTACTATATTCTGCTCAAAGTATCTCTAACAATCTGTGTGCCCCTTTAGTCAGCCAGAGAATATCCTGAGCACAAGCATTTCACTGTATTTTTAATACACATGACAATGAACTTGAATTTACAGGCCAATCAATTTACTATGATGACATTTCTAGGCATCCTTTGTCTTTCTCCTGCCTTTAATCTGCACGCATTTTTTAGAAAACAAAATGAAAAGGTACAAAGACACTGAGACAGACAGATTTGATATCAAACTTTTATTTTGTTACAGAGACACCACTGGAAAAGAGAAACTTAAGGATGTCTGTCATTATCAGTACATGTTCACAGAGTTATTTCAAATGTAACAGCCCTCAACATAGTGAGCCCAAACATGATGGCACATTAACATAATCCGAGTCTAAATGCAAAGCAATACTTCAGAGTGTTTTTAAAAACCGTTCACATCTGTCCAGTCTGTGGAGAAGGACTGTGGGTCAGTAGCTTTCTTTACACATTAATTAGATACAGACTTCAGGTCTGCATTGGTTGCTATTGTTAATGTTAATTGGAATTAGCTAGCTAACAATAGATTGACTTTAGATTCCACATGGGACACAAACTCCAGTGTCCTGTGTTTGTTCTTCAGGGGGCTTTGTCACTCTTTATTATTCTGCAACAAACGTAAATATTGCTTGTACAAAAGTACTCGTATAAGATATGGTGTATAGCCAACGATGCAATACATGTACTGTACAACGGAATAAATTATACAGAATAGTGGGAACAGTGTCACTGAGAGCGACCACACAGATGCTGAATGCCATTAATACTCACTGAATCTAAGTATAATGACTCTCTTATTTATTCCTAAACTTTCAGGAATTCTGATGTTTTTATTTATCATTATTCACCAATCCTGCTGATAGCTGCAGAGAACACTAACATTCACAAGTGCTGCTTATCATTGACTCATTTCTGGGTCTTACAGCAAGCAAAATAGATTGAACCTAACTACTAACTACAGGCTAACTGCAGTTGATGCTGATGTTTCCTACAGCTATCAGCATAATGTGTGTGTGTGGAAAAGCACATCTAAACTGGAGTTCCAAGGTATTCACATGAAAACAGCTTTTTCACAACCACTTTCTATTAACATGTTAGAAGTCTTGTAGTGTACCAAACAGACATGAGGCCTGGGTTCAAGTTCAAATGTAATCACAGTAACAGTTCTGTCTTCTTGCCAACTAAACATCACGTAAAAATCAGTGGGCCGTAGAGAACTCTGGTGTCAGCTTGTGGATGGATGTCCTTGTAGGTGGATTGGCTGAAAATGTCTTTTAGTCTATGCTAAACATTAGCATTTTCCACCGAGCTTACCATCCAAAGTATCAGGCTGGGCTCACACACAGGATATAATGATGAGTATAAAGATACAAATGTCTATGTACAGCATCAGAATCATTATAAACAGCTAGAAGCTCATGTCAACTGATTATGAATGTAATAGAAAAAAACAACATCAAACTAAACCATAAATCCAGTAAGAATGACTTCTGTATAATATTATGTAACCACTCATTTTGGATCCATGACATAATATATAATAGTACTGTCTTACATTCCAATAGCATGGTAACAGTCCCCTGTCTTGATCATATTAAAGAAATAGTGCCACATTATGGGAAATACGCTAATCTGCTTTCTTTCCAAGAGGACTGTTCAAGAGTGAAATTATCCAGAAACTATTTTTTTCTTGTGGAGGACAGAGTGTCGCAGTCCGCTTTAGACTTGTTGCTAGGTTTATTTTTGAACCAGACAGAGCCAGTATAGCTGCTTCCCTCTGCTTTCAGCCTTTATGCTAAGCTAGGCTAACCACAATTTAACTCCCAATCTGTGTGTGCAATGTACAGAATTGAGATTTATATCATCTTTTCAAATTACTCTCTGACAGAAAGAAAATAAGAGCATTTCTCTACTGTGTAACTTTTCTTTAATTATAATTTTTTTTACATATACTGTATCATCAACTAGAAAGATTGAGCAAGCGGTCATTGTGCTGACAGCCAGTGTGTTGTGTCAGTGTGCTGTAGGAGCTGATGTGAGCGGCTTGCTGTGAGGCTCAGCCTTCAGCAGCTGCTTTATTCACTGACTTGCAGTAGAAATGCAAAGTGTCAATTATATTTGACTGCTTTCAGGATCCATAAGTTGCAGAATACTACCGATTTCCAACATGGCTTTTATTATAAGAGTTCCCTGACTATAGGACTAACTGTAAGGTAGACTGACCATGCACTCACATGAGTACAGATGGTTACCATGGCAATTAACAACACATTTGACAAGCGGATGTATAAAAATCTCTTTCACATACACTAATCAAAAATATCTGTATATATATATATATATATATATATATATATATATATATATATATATATATACATATATATATATATATCATATCAATAGAGACTCAATGAAAAGAAAAGACAAAAATAAGTGGTTGATATAAATATTACGTAATTATTGAATATTTATCTGTGGATCATTCACATTCAGCAGCTGGTTAAATCTATGAACATGTGTTGTAACAATAGGTAGTATGAAGGCTAGCTATGTAGCTGCTAGCATAACAAACATCACCAACCACTTTGTACGCAAGTGAGCTAATAAGGTGCTACTCACATATGAACTAGTTCATTTCCATTCCCAAACTAAAGACTCACTTCAACATCAGCTAACCTGTTTTCATATCATATCATTTTATATAACAGTATCAAGGGATAAATTGAAGTTTGAGTGTTAAGGCTGCAAACTAGTTTTGCTCGAGTGTTCAAGGGTTTGCAAGATGGAGCTAATAATGCAGCTAGGTAAGCACATTGTGAGAAGGCCTTCACAGATAAACATCATCAGAATTTTATAAAATATTTACTTCTGTAATAGCAAATCATACATTACTACTAGCATGACTATGCAAATAAAAACATGTCATTTGTATACAGTGAAAGCCAGAGTAATGGGACAGTGCAGAGACTTGTGTGGCAGTAATGATCAGGTGCAGGGACATTGTTCCAGTAAAGTGCTCTCTCCTGCGCTCACCGTGTCTGTATCACTGTACTTGAAACTTGGCACAATTCAATTTTGGATGTCCACAATGTTCTTGGACACTGATATTAAAATGTTCCTCTTTGTATTCGTACCATATGTTGGCACAGATGCAGCCCTCCTGGGACTGGACTGGTTTACTCTCACAGGGCAATCCTCTCTAATGTCTTCGTTTAAAACGCATCTGTTAGCAAAACCATGATTTTCAATTTAACAATGCAGAAACAGCAATAAAGTAACAATGTCACTTCTTAATTGGAAAAATACTACATCAGAATACTAAAAATATGAATTCACATGAGAATATATAAATACTCCAAGTCTAAAGACATCATCACATTAGTTATGAACAGAAACATACTTTCAGGATATTCTGCCAATACTTTGACTATTGATTGATTGCCTTTCTCGTAAGCGATAACAAATCAGTATTCCAAAATCTATTTCTCGTTTCCACTACAGCATATCGTACAAGGCTCAGCAAAAGTCCCTCTCAAATGAATCAAAACAAATGTCCTTGTTTCATCTTGCTATAAGCTCATAAAACTTTGAAACTAAAATATTCACTTTAATCCACTGACATGCTTACATCAAATTAGAGTTTGATTACAAAGCACATTCCACAACATCTATCATACTAAAATATATTTCTCTGTCTCCAACACTTTACAAAGGGATGACACATTAATGTATGTGATTATTTCTTCTTACAGGGACTGTTTGATCACAGCATTCATGTTAAACACATGTTGTGGGAAGGACGAAGCCTCATCCACCAAACTCTCTAATGGTTGTATTCTATTCCTTACATTCCTCTGGATTGTGTTAATAGTAACACAACTGTGTCCTGCCATTTTTGTCATGAGAAAATATTGATGCAGGTAAAGCAGCTTTGGTTAAGGGGTGGGTTATGTGTAGACCATTCAAACTGTTAACGACGTAGTGTATATGCAAAGTGAAGCCAGGTTCTTGGGGCTGAAAGCTAACACATGTACATCAGCATTAACCTTTGTATTCTGTGCTAAACTAGTTGTGCTTCTTCCGAACGTCTGCTGCAGGTAGGGCTGAAACTATTTGAGGAAATATCAATTTCTTTGAAATTCCATCAATATCAAAATACTGTCTCCATATCTCGATACAGCCTTTTTTACTAACAATGTTGACTTTCACTAAGACTAACAGGCCATTTCAACACAACTTCACTTCCTAAGAATGAACAGTTACTGTACAGCTGTAGGATTACTCCACATGGCTCCCCTTTGTTGTTAAACACTTTAAAAGTTGCAACGTTCTTCTTCTACTTAAATTTCTATTTTAATTTTAAATGAACAAAACCACGCATCTGTTTCATGACATCTGTATCATGCTGCTTTGTGAAATCCGCAAAAACAGTATTCATCAGTGTTTACAGGTAATATGATGATGTGGCTCGTACGCTCTACACCTTTTACACCACTCCAAATGTTCACACCAGCTCAAAACAATAATGACAGCAACAGAAGCAGAAAGCATAGATCTGGATCACTGCTCGCCGCCACAACAGCCACAGAAACCTGCTCGAATCCTTTCCATCAAGCAAAGTCACTGTTTCTTCTTGACCAATCAGGGCACTTGCCTGCAAACTCTACATCTCATTTAACTGTGTCCATTCTTTATTGTTAGATAGAAGAGAACATTTGCACACCCACACGTGTAAATAAGTTGAGTAGCAACTCTCACATTCAACCATACACACACTTGATATATATCCACTTGTTTAACTCAAATAGTACCTATAATAAATGTTGAAATATTAGAATATAAGTCCTCTCCTCTCCACTCAGCTATTATGTATTCCTTTAAAACATATTAATACCATTAGCATTAACAGCATCATCATCATCATCATCTCAGTCTTCATCATGGCACCTACAGATGCAATAACCAGAGAGACATGTGACATACGAGATATATAAATATGTACACAGCTATAATAAATGTCCACTGTGTTCTGCTGACACTGTCATCAAGCTGCAGTAATTGTGCTTTCTTAAATTCTACATGATCCAAACTTAAGGATCTTTATTTTCCCACTCACTGCTGTTCTGCACGAACACCATATCTACTGTATGTGACTAGCCCACAGCCACACGACTTCCTTTGATGGCACTTGGGCACTAAGTTAAAGAGAGAATGTAAACACTGGGCTAAGAAAACGATGAGTGATGTCTGTTGAATAGACCAAACGCTGTGTTGTTTCTGGCAAAGTCAATTCAAAATTTGATTTGATTTTTTTTCTCCAACATACATGGAGTATAAATGTCAGAATAATTTCTACTCAACACAGAAATTCAACATACAAAATCCCAAAGCAATGTTAGTGTGTAATATAACACTATGACTGATATATAGGGCCACTGTTAAGGGAAAACAACTGATTTCAAGAATAAATTAGATAGTAATTATGTTATGTACAAGAAAAAAGTCTTAATAGTATGAGAATTAAGTTAATTTGCTAAGACGTTTTCAACATTTGTAAAAAGTTATTGTTTTACAAGAAAAGAAGTCACAATTATTATGAAAATATAGTTGTAATCTTCTGATAATTTATTTTTATATTTTGAGAATAACATTTTTAGATTAATATTCTATTGTAGTAAACAGGTTAGAGCAGCCTGGCAGCCTACCTGGATTTATTTTCTTTATATTACACATTTTTATTGTATTTTAAAATTACAATTCATTCATGTAAAATTACGACTCAAAAATAAAAGTTTTTTGTACTCTAGTGCTTTTTTTGTTTATAATTTTATCTTGAATTATTTTACTTTCTAGTAAACTTTTATACAAACCACATCTGTATACTCAGTTGTATTCTACTGTATTAATGTTGTATTTTACTTTCTTGTTAAGTTGCTTTTCATTATTTATATAATATTTATATAATATTTTGCCAGTTTTTTTTGTAAAATCACGACTATTCTCATCAGATAATATGACCTTTTTTCACATAGAACTACAACTTTATCTCATAACATTGCAACTATTTTCTCAAAATATCACAATTCTTTTCCCCAATAGTTGCTCTAAAACTGAATTGTAAATACACTAGACTGTAATGCTGGGAGACATGATGAGCTGATAAAATGAACCAAACAAAGACTTCACTTCCTTCACTCTTTGGACTTGTGTATGGTCTAAGTTTGTTTAGATGACTCACATGCTGCATGTGCCAGTGTACAGTACAGCTACTACACAGACAGAATAATTCACATCATTAACACACAGCATGTGAAAAACAGAGCGCTTGTTGAGCTATATTTAAACACAAGGTATGTCCCATGATATTGTTCTTCAACACAAACACAACACCACCATGACTGAAGAGATACTGTTATTGCCCAAAAGGGACTCCTTGTAGCCAAGACACAATTAAGACTGTGGGTTTAGTTTCCACTGTGGCCACCCACATTCATATGTACAAATGTGCATATACAGCACAGATACGGGCTTTGAATGCAAATGCCCATCTAATGACATGTGACACACAGTAAAGTTTATATATCAATATTGTTACCTGTGTGTGACAAAACGATGGCGCTGAGAATATACTGTTTGTAGAATTGTTGTGGTGATGAGAAGCTGACCTAGCAGTCAGTCATTAGGCTGAATCCTTCCTCGCTGGCAGGGAGCTTTATGACATACTGGGGGAGCTGGAGTCTCCTGCTGAGGGAGTCAAAGGTTCAGCACTTTATTTAGCCCATTATCCTTTACTGTATGAAGCAAGTGCATTCAATTTATCACATTTACAAAAAACTGACTGGTGTATCCAGATGGAAAAAAAAAGGAAAAATGTTGACTCACACATCCTCTGTTGGGCCCTGACTAAAGTGATTTCTTATTGGCCAGTTGGAGATCGTGGTTAGGGCTAATTGTGTGTCTACTCTCTATGGCTTTTGACCCAAAGGAGATTGTAAACCTTTTTCGGTTTTAATAAACTAACAGTACGTCTCCTATTATGACATAATATTTATTCAGTTGGGTAGTTCGCCAGGTGACAGGTTGCGGGTGGGACTTGTTTTTTGGCCATTCCCATCCCCTATTGCCTGACCCTGGTTGGTGGACAGCTTAAACCAAATTTCCTTTCATTTTTGACCCAATCCGAAGTTCTGAATTGACCAATGCAGCATCCCCATTGACATTTTGTACTGGTCAAGTAGGACACATTTTAATCCCAGGTATAGAATATGAATTTAACACACAACGTGTCATTCCTTGTAGGCCAACCCCAGAGTAGGAGGCGGAGTGTGTGTCAAGATGGGGCGGGGTAGGGTAGGGGGAGGGGTTGGGCCGGGACGGCCAAACATCCCCTGCAACTGCCTGTTGGGGTCGGTTAGGGTGGTTAGGGTGGATGGGATGGTTAGGGTGGATGGGGTGGATGGGGTGGATAGGGTGGATGGGGTGGATAGGGTTTTCTTGAAAACTTTGAAGGTTTTCATGAAAACGGTTGCTGCTTTCGTTGTCGAAGCGGTTACTGTCATCACAGAGGCGGTGGTTATTGTGTATGTCGGGGGTGGGTCCTCGCTCGGGGACGTGGATGATGTGTGAGCCACTCTTCCTCCTCAGGGTGGACTCACAGCTGGACGAGGCAACAGACTGGCAATCTGAGCCACCGTCGCTGCTGGCAGCCGTTCCCTCCACCGGAGTGACCCTGATGGTGGTGATGGCCTGAGGGTGGGGATGGAAGGGAGGAGCAAAGGTGGGGGGGAAAGGCATGTTGGAGTTGGTAGAATTGGGGTTGAAGTTGGCAGAGTTGGGGTTGAAGTTGGCAGAGTTGGGGTTGAAATTGGCAGAGTTGGGTTGGAAGTTGGCAGAGTTGGGTTGGAAGTTGGCAGAGTTAGGTTGGAAGCTGGCAGAGTTGGGGTTGAAGTTAGCAGAGTTGGGTTGGAAGTTGGCAGAGTTGGGGTTGAAGTTAGCAGAGTTGGGGTTGAAGTTAGCAGAGTTGGGGTTGAAGTTGGCAGAGTTGGGGTTGAAGTTAGCAGAGTTGGGGTTGAAGTTGGCAGAGTTGGGGTTGAAGTTGACAGAGTTGGGATTGAAGTTGGCAGAGTTGGGGTTGTAGTTAAAGTGAACGTTATTAAAGTTGGGATTGTTGGGGTTAAAATTGGGGTGCTGGAAGTTGTTGGGGTTATTGGGATGTAAGGGGTGTAAAGGGTGTACAACATGGGGATGGTTTGTGTATACATCTTCCTCCTCCCCTCCTTCTATTCCTCCTCCCCCTTCGTCTCCTCCTCCTTCGCTCTCCATTTCAATTCCTGTCACACTCGTCCGCCCGTCCACTGATTCTCCATCCCTCAGCGAATCACAGCTGTCTGTGTGTCTGTTCATGTCATTGAGGGTGAAAGCTGACTGTCGGAGCGAAGCTCGTTGTTCTGGTGGCTTCCATCGCCAGGAGCCACTTCCGTCGGTACTCGGAGGTTTCACCACAGGTTTGTTTGATCTGGACTCTGGGTGGGCATCAATACGGACTATACTGCCACTTCTTTCCAAACCTCCTCCTAACAGAATAAGACAAAGGATCAATAACTCAATAATTATCTTCTACTACTGCCTCTAATAATAATCAATTATAACAATGATAGTCATCATCTTGAATGTTTAAATCCATAATTCTAAAGGCACAGTGTTCATACATTAGGTCCCACTCCTTGCCATTCTTCATACTTTCCAGACTAGAGATGCCACTAAAACCAATACTAAAATTCTAAAAAAGTGACTGTACTCCTTTTTCTACAGTACTGGAGGTACCATAAGTACCATAGGTACCAAGGGGCTTTAACGACACGTTAAAATCCGAAAGGAAATAAAACATCTCAATTACCATAGTACGTTCAAATGTAATCTTGTAAAATTTGAATGATAAACTTATTCAAGTTTACTGTTGTTTGAAGGAGATGGTTTCACAGCCAAATACATCGATATTATATAGGGAATTATGACCTGTTACATTTCTTTATTACTGTTTGAATACTGTTTTGTGCAAGGAGGTTTATGTATGTTACATGGGATTTATTGTTTTGTTTTAGTTTTTACCGTGGTATCCAGTTGGTACAATTTCACTGGTATTGGTATCAAATACAAAATCTCAGGTATGGTCATTTAGTCTTATACATCTAGGAGTATTCACTGGCTTAGTTCTATACCTTATTCACAGCATTAAAGGGCTGGAGGCACAGAAGTGAAATTAATATCCCTTCATCATCTGATTCTGGGAAAGTAACAAATGTGATTTCCTCGGTGCTTAACTGTTGTCAAGTTTAAGGTTGGCCAAATTAAATATTTTTGTATCTGCCAAGAAGTCTGATAAAAAGACAAAAATCAACAAGGTTTTCACACATCTCTCAAATGCTTAAAAATATATATGTATGTATCCTTATCTTAAATAAAACGGTTTGGGTCTCTATAGCTAATTTTTCCTTTCATGACAACTGTATGTGGGGTGATTTATTTATTTATTTATATAACCCACCTGTTTCATTAATGTATCGTTAAAGATATGCATTATTAGGGGCGTGTTTGCGAGATGGTGTGGATTCTCCTCTGTAGTCAGTGATGTACTGACATTGAATCCGAAACGGAGGACAACAGTAGCGGTTGGCTGCTAGCACCGGCACCCAGAGCTCTACAGTACCTCATGTTTATACAATGACAAGACAAAAATCAATATTTATAAATGTATGTGTATAAACCCCACACTGTCTATGGTACAAACAATAAAGTTGCTGCTGTTTTTAGAACCCAAATTACGTTATTTTGAGTATTGATGGAGTTGCACTGTGAACTCAGCCTAGCCCTGATCGAACCGATCTCCATTCAGAAAACAAGCATTTTAAAAGTTGTTCGCTTGTCGTCTTGCGGACAGACCTGACAAAGCTTTAATTCAGGCTTTTTACTAATCAGAATAATTATGTAGTTCATTTGGCACCCTTTTGATACGTTTATTCCAACTAAATCCCAGCAAAAAAAATTATAAATTTATTTTGGGTTCCACTGTACACAACATTAATTGACAGTGAACACAGCTCGGTGAAATTCACTGAGCTGTGTGCTGCTGAATGATGTTATGAACCCAGACATGACAGCGTTTAGTTTCCCGATGAATCTGGGACTTCAACAACATGTACAATGCAATAGTAGTTATTTCGGCCATGATTGATCAAACGTTGTTGGTATGTATAAGTAAGCCCCGCCTCCTTCTTGGCACGTCCAACACGAGTGACGTGAGTAAACGCAAATGATGTCATAGTTAAACTTGAGCTTATAACGCAACACGAAGTTTGCTTCGCGTCCGGTGTGAATGCACCATAATGCAATCTGCCTTAAATGTAGTAAAACAGCCATACTATTCTTCGTGTGCAATCACGTGACAAAACTGTGTAACGTACGCGTGCAACACCATGTTGGATGATATACAAATCAAAAATGGCGTCTAAAGCGAACAATTACAACAATACAACTCCGACTTCTTCGAAGTATTTTGACTCTCTGGAGTCCTCTGCAAAGGCAAGATTCAGAGAAAAAGTCCAAATTTACGGTCTTGACCCGTACACGCTGAAGCCGTCTGATTATATTGAGGATTTAGATTCATTACTGCCGATTGAATATCCTGATATTGTGAACTATCTTGTGCTACAAACGTTGTGGGCAACCAATGCACAAATGAAGGCATACAAGAGCTTAGATGCTTATAATTTCTTTGTTTCTGGCTGGGTTGGTAGTCTTCTTACCAAATCAGTGAAAGATAACGGGGTGCTCGTCCATGCCCGTGTAAATCACTCTCAAAGATCTCGAGATACACCGCTCAAGCCGTGGTTTGTGAGTGAGAAGAGCGGCGATGTTATCCTCGCTAACGTAAACGTAAACATAGCTTTAGCATGAACTCTTACCAGATATAAAGTGGTCGCCACACACACGGGTGAATTGTGCTTTTTCTTCTGTTAAATCTATTTATGTTGCTAAACCACAGCTTACGGCGTTCGGTAGACAGTAATTCATCCCTCTTTAGTGGATTGTTGTTTTTGATGATTGTAGGAAATCTAAAGAACTGTTTCTCTGGGTCACGTGTAGCGTTATTACCACTATTATACACTGAGCACAAGGTTGGCATTTTCTTTCAATTTTAGACATTTAAATACAAAGAAAATTACGAAGCGTTGCAGCAACTCACACGTGAATGGCCGCCGTCTTGGTTGTGTATACCATCCAACATGGCTGAATTCCGGGTTGGAAATAAGTGTGACGTCACATGCACACGATCAATAGGCAGAAAGGCTAAGTGTCTAACCACAATAAGTTTTATAATAGAATGAGACCATGGCTATGTTTATTGATAGCCTCTATCTTGGACCAGTTCTGTTCAAATTGACACCCTGAGAATACGGTTCTTTCTTATACCGTCGCCATAAAATGGCTGTGTTGTTCTGCAATAACAAAACTGCACTCCACCCAACACTTTGCATTTAAGCTGCAAGCTGTGGTTGTCATTAATGCTAATTATACAAATGATTGATGTCATAATGATTGACATGTAGTATATAAGCAGATATATAAGACTCTATTAGCATACAGACCTCCTCCTCCCACTGCTCCAGTGGTGGAGGCTGGTGGTGATGGGTCCTGGTCCGTTAGGGCTCGGTACCGAATGGATCCACCATCCTCCGACCGAGGAGAGTAAAGCAGACCCTGCTGTTTGGATAAGGCTATCACCTGTAATAGGAGGATGACAGGAATTGTATAGTGACTACAATAAATTCCTGATCTTATCATATAACACATTGTTGAATAAGCTTTTGCAGCACATTGACTTTATGAGGCCAAGGATATAGGTGACATCTTGAGTCTTCAAGCTCTTTGTTTTCTTGCATCACTGCATTTGGCATCAAGAAAAAAACAACCCGTCTTTTTGACAGCAAATACCTCAACTCTGCACTAGTATTACAATCACAGAGCTGTTAAATCACTAAGACAATCTTTAGCCATGTAAATACTTATATTCAAAGTCTTATTTATGTGTGCTCCTGTTTCATGTTTGACAATAATATGAACATCAGACAGTCTGATTCTATTGAGGCCTTTAAATCCAAACTCAAAACTCATGTGTTTGTGTTAACTTTCAATTAGTTGCATATTCTTTCATTATCTGGCTGGCGGTTAAAGGGGTTTGTTATGAGAGGAAAGAGCAGGGCTGTCAAACTCATTTTAGTTCAGGGGCCACATACAACACAATTTGATCTCAAGTGGGCCGGACCAGTAAAATCACAGCATAATAACCTATAAATAACGACAACTCCCTTTGTACCCTACATTCTGAAAATGTTCAAACTTAATCTTTTTACAAAACATTATGAACAACCTGAAATTTCTTAAGAAAAAAGGTGCAATTTCAACAATAGTATTAGTTTATCATTTACACATGTGTGGTACAACTTACTGATCACAGTGTATCTACAAAGGCTTTTACTTTATGATCAAAACACATTTTTACACTTTGCAAAGTCATTCCACGGGCCTCTATCCCAGGGGTGTCAAACGTTTGACACCCCTGGGATAGAGGGTGTTTTATGCTGTACAGGCAGATGTGATATTCTCATCTCATCTCATCATCTACCGGGGTCGGGTTGCGGGGAGCAGCAGCTTCAGTAGGGAATCCCAAACTTCCCTTTTCTGGGCCACATCCGCCAGCTCAGACTGGAGGATCCCGAGGCGTTCCCAGGCCAGTGTGGAGATATAATCTCTCCACCGAGTCCTGGGTCTTCCCCGGGGTCTCCTCCCAGATGGACGTGCCTGGAACACCTTCCTAGGGAGGTGCCCAGGTGGCATCCTTACTAGATGCCCGAACCACCTCAACTGGCTCCTTCAACGCAAAGGAGCAGGGGCTCTACTCCAAGTCTCTCACAGATGGCTGCGCTTCTCTAAGGGAGACGCCAGCCACCCGCCTGAGAAAACCCATTTTGGCCGCTTGTACCCGCAATCTCATTCATTCGGTTATGACCCACCCTTCATGACCATAGGTGAGGGTAGGAACGAAGATCGACCGGTAGATCAAGAGATTTGCCTTCTGGCTCAGCTCTCTCCATCGTCCCCTCACTCGCAAACAAGACCCCGAGGTACTTGAACTCCTTCACTTGAGGTAAGGACTCATTCCCTACCCGGAGTAGGCAATCCACCGGTTTTCTGCTGAGAGCATGGCCTCAGATTTCGAGGTGCTGATCCTCATCCCAACCGCTTCACACAAATGTGTGATATTGGGCTATATAAATAAAATTCACTCAACTTGAAATAATAGGTTTATGTTTCTTTTCAAATAATAGTTTTAAATCACTATGCATTACTGGGGAGTGAACTAAA
Source organism: Cottoperca gobio (assembly GCF_900634415.1). Lineage (NCBI taxonomy): Eukaryota > Metazoa > Chordata > Actinopteri > Perciformes > Bovichtidae > Cottoperca > Cottoperca gobio. The sequence goes on from NC_041371.1 coordinate 23,539,333, forward strand.
ATGGATTATAACGCTTAATAGATGTGTTTATTTGTTGGTAAGCTCAAGTTTTTCTCACAGCTCTGGAGTTTATTTTTCTTATCTCAGAGAAGTGTACTTGACGTAACTGACAATTCTATTTCACCAAATCAAGTTGCCATTTCAATGACTGCTGTTATAATCTCAGCAAAAAGCCCATATATATTTAGTAAAGATTAGTTTGGTAAACTTAATTATTTTCTTTATTGATATTGATTTATTGTCCTTATTTTGTCAACTAAGCAATTCATCGTTAATGACAGAAAATAATGCCAGATGGCCATCATTTGTCATTATGATTCTTATTAAGCTATCAGAGCCAGTCAGAACAACAAATGCATTCATGACATTTAATTTACAATCATGTGAAACAAACAAAAGCAGGGAAACATCACATCTAAGAAGGTGGAATCACTACATGTACTGTATGTTTGGGAACTGTACTCGATAAATGACTTAATAGATCAGCCATCAGAAGTGTGGATGATTAAGTTTTCTATCAGTCTATAGATTACATCGACTCTGTGCCCACACTTGTGAACGTGTCGGCTGTGTTGGTTGCCTCAGGCTCTGCACTCTCTCTGTTTGTATCCCACCTGACAGGTCACTCTCACTAGCTGACATGGAAAGGAACCATGTCTAAACTATGCAGGAACAGGGGTTCCTTTTCTCCCTCTAAACAAGGACGCTTGGTGCTGTCATACACTTGAGTAGCTTCTCATACCAAAGCCAGGCTGACAACATCCAACTATTCTTTTCATGCCCCCCTTCTGACACTCACTGTTTGCCTGGCAGATATTTCAGAGCGGATGTTAGGGGCATCACCTAATGCTCAACCAGCCATACTGTGGTTCTCACTGAACTAGTGTAATGTAATCTAATGAGCACTTGACTTGATTCAGATTCACAACAGACAGATGGATTACAAAAGGTAAAGTTGGTAAAGAAAAAGAATGATGAACCTGCATAAGACGAGGCTGTCCTCCAGCACTGAGCGGCCGGCAGGGAATGGTGGTCTTCTCAGCCACTCTCAGCCACTTTTCCCTCACAGACCCGCCACCATCCATAATGCTGTCCTCTGATTCACTCTCCTGATCCTTGCTGGTGAGGTTTTCCTCCTCAGGAATGTGAACCAGCTGGGAGGATCCAGGCCGGGATTGGATAGACACTCTGGCCCCACCAGTCAATCCGGTGCTGCCGTTATGGGTCAGATGATTATGATTGGCCATAGGAACAGAGCTTGCTGCTAATTTCATGTACTGAGCTGGGATGTGGGCCCCAGCACGCAGTTCTGTCTCCTGGCACGCGATAAGGGAAGGCAGGTGTGTTACACCCCGGAGCTCTGCCTCGAGGCCCATGGCAGACGGTTCAGAGGAGCAGCGCAGTTCCATGTTCCTCTGAGGAGATGAGGAGGAGGTCGGTCTGATTCCATCCATCACCTGCAGGGATAGCTTCCTGTTATCATTTTTATTCTTCCATTGGCTGAGGAGCTGTTTGGATCGGGTTGAGTCCATTGATGCGTGGATGGAGGCATGGCGGCGTGGAATGCGACCCTCCTCCAATGAGGAGCCTCCATGGGACCTGGAGGAAAGGGCAAAGAAACTTCATGAGCAGCAAGACAGAAGACGATTATGGGAATGAAGCATCAGCATTCATAAGTGATATACTGCTGAGGCAAGTTACCAGTGTGCTAAGTACAACAATGTGATTAGCAAAAACATTATTATAATTACCAATTCATGCTTTTGAATAAAGAAAATGTTCTCGCAATTTAATAACTGAAAATGGTAAATATTTGCTCTCAAATGAGCAAATTGTTCTAAAGTTAATAAATGATGGGATCACGTGACGCAGATCACGTGTGAGCTTCTGGTGCGCCTCAACAGTCATTAACTATTAACTCAACTCCAATTCAGAAAATATTTTTCCCTCCTCTAGGACTTTTGTTTGCTTGAACAGTACAGCTTAAAGGTTAAGAAACGTATTGTAACAATATTCAACACACATACTGAGACCTCCCTCAAGGCAAGGATGGCAGCAGACCAAGAAAATCCAACACGTCACAAAAATAAGAAAACAGTCGACCTTCAATCTAGTCGCTCTCAACTTTAGCCAAGCAGGTTGGCGAGAAGGAGACCCGGGTAGGTGCTAACAAAGACATATTGAGATATACCTGCACTGGAATTGAAAAGATGGAAAAGGAGATCGCCTAGAAAACCAAGGCGGACGACCTAGAAAACCTGAGCCGGAGATCAAACATATAAATATCAAATCTGAGAGTAATGACATTGTCGGATAGTTGGAACGCCCGATACCACAACTGCTGGGAAACAACATCTTTGCATCCCCGCTCGAAAATCAGAAAATAAATACAATATAAAACTTTAGAGTGATGCAATAGAGTTTGATCTGTTATCTGTCTTCACTCCGGTATGAAACTCCAGTGATGTTGAAATGTATCAGATCAGTTTGATCAGCTGCAGCTTCCAATCAATAACTGATATCCAATAAGGGGGTGTGGCGGCTGGTAAAATACTTCCTGCTCTGCTATTTCCTATCTGCTCATCAGCAACAGTATGACTATGCCCCAGTCCCACCATTTCCTGGTGCTTTTGGAAAATAAAACTTTCCTTTAGCGTATACTGTAAAGCAGGGGTCACTAACACTACCCCTGTTGTAAAGTGTAGTTCCTTCCATGTTGAAACAATTAGTAGCGAACAAGGCAGAATTGTAATTAACTGAACTTAAATTGAAAGGCAGTCCTCTATCCATAATAAAAAGAGCAGCAAAGCAGATAGCAAAATAGCCTTCAACAGGTGGAGCAGTATGTGACAGTTAAACATAATATGTTATGGATAGGCAAAGTACTAGCACCTTGTTTTCTCTCCGAAACCAAACCTGTGGATAAAAATTCCACTACAAATATTGACCTTGGCAGTGTGCTGCTGCTGAAGGTCATCATGTTGTCATGGTTGCCCAGAGGACTGGATGGGGTTATCACCTCCACCTCAGCACTGGCTCTCTTCAGATTGGACAGAGAAGGTTCTCGGTAGGAGGCGCTTCTCGTCAGGATGTGCTCTGTTTGGATGGGGGACAACGTGTGGGAAGAGGTCCTCGTGATGATGGGCTCTGGTTGGCTGGGAGCCAGGTTGTGGTGACCTGTAAGCGGATAACAGGGAGAGTCACACTGTCAAGTTAAAAAAAGGGGATGATGATTTGAACTGTAGCTCGGTTCAAAAGATATACTGTTGCATTTTAGTTCTGGTCTGGTTCCTGTTCTCACTGACTTTTTACAAAGGAACCAAGAGGAGTAAACATGAAGATATACAGGCTGAAAGGTAACTCGTTGATTGGATAGTTTTGGTGATTGTCATCAGTTGTACATATCAGATGTGTATACTAGACATCAGGGATAATTAACAGGCGGACCGCGGTCCGAGTCCGGACCCAGACGCCGACCTATACGGACCCAGACCGGTACTTCTATTTTAACGGCGCATTTGTTTTTTTGCTTTGCACATTCACATTCGCTCTGCTCTGTATCATGAAGGGCGGCGCTTCGCACACACCTACACACACAAACAGAGGGGAGGAAAGGAGAGGAGTGAACTAGAGAACCACCGCACTCGTTTTTACGGCACTGGTTTAGCGGCTCAGGAAACTCACAGACCAATTACATGTGAGTTGAGCCATCCCACGTGATGCTACGCAGCCAATCAAATATGTGCATTCCAACCGGCAAACATTGAGACTCTGAATAATACAGACAGATGAGAGGCGAGTGATAGACGGAAAGACGAGTTAGCGATCCACGGAGAGAAGACAGGGAAAGGGAGAGAAACACTGACGAAGAGACGAGTGAGCGGCAGACAGGGAGGGAAAAATAACTACTCAGACTAAACTCTGATACAAACAAGGTCTCAATTCTTATCCTGCTAGACCTGAGCGCAGCATTTGACACGATCGACCATGACATCCTAATTAATCGTTTAGAAAAACTGGTTGGTCTTTCTGACTGTTTCAGAACATATATCAAAGGGAGAAAGTATTTTGTCAGGCTTGGAGATCTTGTGTCAGAGAATTATGATGCCCACTTTGGAGTTCCACAAGGGAGCTGCTTCGGTCCATTACTGTTCTCCCTATACATGCTACCACTGGGGGACATCATTAGAGAACACAATGTGTGCTTCCATAGCTACGCGGATGACACACAACTGTACATCTCTGCTGAACCAAATGATACTACAGCTATTAACTCCACCACCTGTCTGTCAGCAATAAATAAATGGATGAGCAATAATTTCTTAAAATGAAATGAGAACAAAACTGAAATCCTACTAGTAGGTCCTGTAGCAAAAAGAGAGATGATGCTGAATAACATGGGGAAACTTACTCCTTTGATTAAACCTGAAGTTACAAGTCTTGGTGTTATCATAGACTCAGATCTAAGCTTTAAATCCTACATAAACAAGGTGACAAAAACATAATTTTTCCACCTTAGAAATATAGCTAAAATAAGACAATTTATAAATCAAAAGGATGCTGAAAAACTAATCCATGCTTTTATCTCAAGCCGACTCGATTACTGTAATGCACTCTTTACAGGCCTTCCAAAAAAAAAAAGGAGAGACTTCAGCTCATCCAAAACTCTGCAGCTCAGCTACTTACTAGAACCAAGAGGAGAGACCACATCAGTCCAGTGTTAGCCACTCTACACTGGCTTCCAGTAACTTTTAGAATTGATTTTTGTATACAAAGCCCTAAACGGAACCGCACCAAGTTACACTGCCAACTCTCTAATAAACTATGTGCCCCCAAGAACATTGCGATCATCCACTACTGGTTTATTAAATGTTCCCAGAAACATCCAAAAGAAAATTGGGGACGCAGCCAAAGCTATGGAACACTTTACCTGCAGACATTAGGGAGGCAAGCTCGCTCAATATCTTCAAAAGTAAGCTAAAAACATATATTTTTACTTTAGCCTTTTAATAGTGATATTTTATATCTCTTTACTTTAGCTTTTTAATGGTGATATTTTATATATCTTTATCTTAGCCTTTTAATGGTGCCACTTTAAACTCATTTAAATGATTTCATACATTTTTAAGCTTGGTTTTCCTGAAGGAGGATCATTTAGTGTTGAGGAAGTAAGAAAGTTAAAAGTAAGGTTGAGAGAGCAAGAGGAAAAAGTAATGTCAAAGAGAAAGATTAAATCTGAAGCGTTGAAAACAATGGAAGAACATGAAGACAGTTTATGTTATGGGAGAAGGAAGCAGAGAACAGGGATAGGAAGAAAGTATGTGGATTATTTGCAAAGACAAATATAGATGAAAGTACAGACAAAGCGATTATGAAAATGTCAAAGAATGTGTAAAGGCTGCTATTTTAATTCAGCTATTTTCATACAATTTTAATTCTGCTATATTATATTATTTTAATTCTGCAATTTTATCTGCTATTTTATACTATTTTATCTGCTATCTTATACAATTTTAATTCGGCTATTTTTATAATGGTACTTCAGACTCATTTACATCTACACTGTGATTATTGTACTGTAAATGCTCTTATTCTGTCCTTGTACTAATTGTTATGTTTTTGATGTGAAGCACTTTGGGCTGCAATTCTTGTATGAAAGGTGCTATACAAATAAAGCTTATTATTATTATTATTATTATTATTATTATTATTATTATTATTATTATTATTATTATTATTATTATTAATCAAATCAAATCAAATCAAATTTATTTGTATAGCCCAATATCACAAATTATACATTTGTCTCAGTGTGCTTTACAGACTGTACAGGTTACGACACCCTCTGTCCTTAGACCCTCACATCGCACAAGGAAAAACTTCCTAAAAAGAAACCCCAAAATTAAAGGGGAAAAAATGGAAGAAACCTCAGGGAGAGCAACTGAGGAGGGATCCCTCTCCCAGGACGGACAGACGTGCAATAGATGTCGTGTGTACAGGATAAACAACATAGTACAAATACAACATTTGACAGAAATTATGTTGTGTTGGAAAAAAAAGAAATAGAAAGTATGGATGAATCCAGGAAAACGTCAATAAGGCTTCCCGGTGTCCAGCAGGACCAGGTCAGCAGGCACTGTCACGATTCATGATCCTGACGTAAACTTTATCAGTGGCAACCTGCCACATGAGAGACAGACACTCCGGGGATGATACCCTGGATGGTGAGTTAGTAACATACATTTACATAAATGCATACAGATAGAGAGGGAGAAGAAGAGAGGGAGGGGAGGAGAGAGGAAGAGAAGGAAGAGAGCAGGGAGGTGTCCCCCGGCAGTCGAAGCCTATAGCAGCATAACTAGGGGCTGATCCAGGGCAAACCTGAGCCAGCCCTAACTATAAGCTTTATCAAAAAGGAAAGTCTTTAGCCTACTCTTAAATGTGGAGAGTGTGTCTGCCTCCCGAACACAAACTGGAAGCTAGTTCCACTGGAGAGGAGCTTGATAGCTGAAGGCTCTGGCTCCCATTGTACTCTTAGAGACTCTAGGAACCACAAGTAACCCTGCAGTCTGGGAGCGTAATGCTCTAGTTGGTTTATAAGGTACTATGAGATCTTTAAGATATGCTGGAGCCTGACCATTAATTGATTTGTAAGTCAGGAGAAGGATTTTGAATTCTATTCTGTATTTTACCGGGAGCCAGTGCAGAGCAGCTAAGACAGGAGTAATATGATCCCGTTTCCTTGTTCTAGTCAATACACGTGCCGCTGCATTTTGGATCAACTGAAGAGTCTTAAGCGACTTTTTGGGACAACCTGATAATAATGAGTTGCAGTAATCCAGCCTTGAAGTAACAAATGCATGGACTAGTTTTTCTGCATCATTTTGAGACAGGATGTGTCTTATTTTTGCAATGTTACGTAGATGAAATTATTATTACTCATGGTGCTCTCCAAGAAGAGAAAAGTCAACAGAGCTTTCAACCCAGAATGGACTCATTCATTCTGTGTCTCACCAGTGTCTCATATGCTCAGAGACCGTGGTGCTCATTAACAGTGGTGATGTGAAACGCCACTATGAGGCAAAGCACAATGTTTTTAACCAAACAAACCCCCTCAAGTCTGAACTGAGGTCACAGAAAATAAGCACTCAGAGCCCAATGTGATTTTGATTTGTGACAAAATAAAGCAAATAGGCCACCTGTCAGCATCATCAGCCACAGAGAACAGTTTAACCCAGGATGTGCTAGTCTGGGTTAAACTGTTCAATTGTTAAGATGTGTTGAGACTAACATTGGTTGAGAGTTAAATCAAGATGTGAAACAGTTAAAGAAAAAGGGAAACTCAAGATGCTGCTACACTTTATTTTATTTTTCTAAGATTAAGCACTTTATTTTAAGATGCACAATTTTTCAAAAGCTATTTTATTTATTTTCTCAATTTTATTTTTAAATGCAGGCCGAGAAGAACATATACATATCTACAGTATTATATATATCTGTATAGTTCAATGTTAAGTGACAATAAATATTGTCTAAATGTTTTAAATTGTACTTTATTATATTTGACAGTCAGTTGTTGATGACGTGCAGACGTTGATACAGCTACTAGACTTCAATATATATCACACTAATTCATAACGCAAGTTAGACATTATGATGCTCCGGACCTTTGCTCGCGGACATGTTCTCTAACTGGACCTCTTAGAATTTTAGTTGAATACCCCTGCTATACATTATGTTCTTTGGTGTCACAAAGAACTCATTAAGAAAGAACTGATTATAAGCATTATTATTAGACCCCTCCGTTTGATCCACAGCAATCAGGGTCTTGCCGCTGCCTAAGGGGCACTCCTGATAGTCTTTTCATGTGTTTTCATAACCCGTTCCAGGAGACTGAGTACTTTGCTCTACATCCCACTTCCATAGTATAGCACTGTGCTCCTATACTTGCAACCAGTTCTTCATACTCGGCATTCTTCCTCTCATTGGCTTCCTCTTCCGGGCTTCGCAGGGAACAGTGAGCTCCAGTGCGACCATTTGCGCCTTTGACACTGACCACATGACAATGTCCGATCTGAGGGTGGACTCAGTGCTTACCAGTGGAAATTTCGACTGTTTCACCTCAATGCCTGCTTGTGAGACTTAATGGGACACTTAATGGGACGGTGTTAATGGGACTTCATAGACGATCAAAGAACGTGATGTGTGGATGGATGCCAAGCTGGTAGATCCAGGATTTGAACATGAACCAGGTTTGTCCACAGATGTTCCCCAAGACTTCAGAGCCTAGATTGAGGCTTTGGTCCTCAGCGGAACATATAAACACCTTCTACATCAGTGACGGCTCCAAAGATAGAAACTTTCTCTAGCATGTCCCTCAGGTCAATGGAAATACAATGAGGTACTATTTAATGGATCAAAATAGAAATTTTAAATAAGATTTCATCAACATTGCTCACTTAAGGAAATCTACAAAATCTTGAATCTTTAACCCAGAATTTCTAATGGAAATCAAGACATACAGGGAGTCTGTTGTGCTGAAAAGAAGTATGGCCAATTAGCATAGCGTTTCAAAGACTAGCATCTCTAAATCATCTACCAGCTGCACACTATGCAGACAGCTTTAATAGATGTTTACGTTTAGTCTGAATAAATGATTAAAATGCTTTTGGTTGGATTAATTTAAACAACTGTTTAAAAGCACTGTTGTAAACAAATTCACATTCTAAAGAAGGTCAGCAAAGGCCTCTCTTTGCTCTTTCAGATTAATGGCATTTATTTTTTTCTGTGATTGTGTTTTTATGGCATTTCACCTTGTTCAAAGACATTGCATTGTTGGTACACAGTGCTTAGTATACCCAAACTCAGACTTTTGGGACTGAGCAAAGCTGAACCACAAGGTCCTCTGTTCAAATCATAATAAGGGTGTGTATGTGTAGCATTCTTTCTGGAAATGTATTCTAGAAATTAACATGACAGGGTGATGTAATCTGTAATTCTAAGAGACAGGGTTTTACCTTGGTGGCTGTTGCTAATTGTTGATTGGCTGACATTGGGCAGGGAGGAGAGGGGAGGCTCTCTCAGGGTGGGGGTAGGTGCTCGACTTCTGGACCGATCCTCGCTGGGCTGGAAATTTCCCACTGCATACACACCCTGCATACACACACACACACACACACACACACACACACACACACACACACACACACACACACACACACACACACACACAGACACAGAGGAGCATACAGCAAAGATATTAGCATAAAAAAGAGTTTGGCAAATCCCATTTCAGGTGACAGCCATACCGGCTTCTTTACTGAAGTCACAGCTACAGCGTGTTTAGCTTTAGTGATGTAATGCATGTTCATGTGACACAGAATGTGTTGGCGGCATTTAGTTACTCGAGGAATTTAAATCAAATCCAAATTGGATCGCTACAAAGCGATGGCAATGCATTACGGAGCTGTAATAATACTGTGAGAGATATGGGGAGGACTGTTTCCACACAACTCCCTCACCCACCTTAGGAGGAACTTTGATACACATACACATATTTAGAATGTAACAAGAGTTACAACGGATTGGAACTTGGACAGTGTATATTGCTCCAGAAATGGGCAAATGCGTGACCATGTCCCATCTATTGCCCCAGTAGAAATGCTGAATGTTTGCCAGTCTGATTGACAGCTCTGTTCTAACTGTCCACAATGTGCGCTCAGGCCCGGGTACATACACTAAAATGATGGTTAGCTAACATCATATAAAAAAAATTATATTAGCTGTAATTGCTGTGTAACTGACATTACTGAGATAGTTCAGTGACTTTATAATTATTCTGCTATGTGTGATACCTTTACACTAAGTTTTGACATTTATATATTTAAAAATGTAAGTATTTACAAAAGCACACACATCAAGACTGTAAATGCTAGGTGAAGGACAGAGGAACATGTAAAAGATGGAAAAAACAGTGCAGTACTGAGATATTTGTACGTTACTTGAGTATTTCAATCAGTGGTGCCAGGTTAGGACAGGCCCTAGTGCACGCTAGTAATTATTTATGAAGCACATACACAAACACATACACCATCGTGTCTTATCATCACATGATCAAATAGAGACTTGACAATGGACAATATCAACATACATATTACCCAGCAATAATCATTGCATATCTGTATATGACAAAAATACGAAAGAAATTATTAATTTAGTAGAATTCTTTTATATATATATATATAGTTTATTTATTATTATTTTTATGTTATACTTTCAACTATCTATACTATCTTACTTTGCAGGTTAAGATTTGACAGAACATATGAAAAGTTTATAAAATGTGATGTATTATTATAGATAAAATTACCCAACAGTAAATCCTCCTCAACCAGCAACTGCTTCCATGTTAATGCATCAGTAATACTAATATTTTAATAAAAAATGTAATGTAACACAACACTGCATGATGACTACCTTTCTGTACATTACTTGAATAAAATGTTCTAATTGAACATTTTCAATAGTGATAATATAGTTTCAACAATGACATTGTGTGCAGGTGCAACAGTCACAACTTTATTTTTTGCTCATTGTTTATACTTGCCTCCTGTTAAGACTACATGACATAACCTCCGGCAGATTGCATGTAGAAAATAGGAGTGTCATCTGTAACTAGGTTGAAGAGCAAGCAACCATTGATTCACCAAAGGTTGAGATGACCTTTTACAATGATGTGATATAATAATGAGTTTGCAACATTACTGAGAGAGATGTCAAGAATGTCACACCTCTACACAGTTCTCACCAACCTGTAGGATTATGGCACGTGCATTATATTTCTTAATTATACCATTACCTCAAACTTGTCAAATCCTTTGTGTGTTTTATTTCTGAGTGCTTATAGGTACATTTCCACAACATTCAAACACGTAATGCTACAACTGTTTTGTGACTGACTAATCTACAAGAGAAGTGTGTCTGATACGACATCATTTACTCTGATGTAAGGCTTCCTGGATACAGTTTGTTGTTGGAAAAGTCATAAAAAATATCTGCTTATATACTGTATATGCTTTTCCAATACCATGCAGCACTAATACTCAATGACTTGATAAGTATTACCAATTCCATCCTCCTATGCACCACACAGCACAGCAGCCAGTACAGGGACATAACCAACAATATACAAAAAGAATGACATGGTTACATTTACCAGAACAGTGTAACTGGAATAAAAGTGTTTACTGGAAGAGTACAACATTTTTAGTTTTGTGATGTCAAGTCATGAGCAGACTTCCTGCCAAACCTGACCGAGTGCAGTACGGATGAACTGCAGAATAGAAACAAGTGGAGGCTGCCAATCAGCATAAATTTTACATATTTTCTTTTCATTTCAACAAAGAACCCTCAAATATCCCAGTGAAGCCTGTACTGTGAACAATGATTGTGAGTAATCATCAGCTTACAACCTAAGTTAATAACCTTTTCCCAGGTCAATCATTTTCTGGTATAAAATAAGGGAAATCCAGTGGTGAAATGCATTTAGTTTAAATTGTGTTAAGTTACTGATCCTGCATCAGCTGATGTAGAGTTGATATTCTGGAGCACAACCTGACATATCTGTAGCCAACGTTTCTTCCTGCAGGAGAAGGCAGAACAACAAATATGAAGGCAGCTGAAGAGGGCTGCGTGGTGCGTGTGTGTGTGTGTGTGTGTGTGTGTGTGTGTGTGTGTGTGTGTTTGTGCGCGTGTGTGTGCTTGAGTGTATGCTGGACATTTATCTGAGAGTGTGTGGGCTGGAGGTGATGGTGTGTGGGAGGTATCAGATATACTCTGCTAATATCTACCAGTTTGAGTTGAACATCCATGTTCAGCCCATAAAGCATTTCTTAATAATACACTGAAGCATTTTTTTCCAATAGTTTTTTTTGGGAGAGTTTTTCCTATCTTCATCGCGAGTGAAAAAAACATAAAGCTCGCAATTTGTAACACATGCTAGTACAAAATAAGCTGTGGAGAAACAAAAACATTTAGAACTATAACATAATATTTTGCCCTCTCTTTGGCTTTGTTATATGGGGAGTGGCTTCTCACCTAGGTGTCATCGAGGGTGGGTGCTCATCAAAAATAACATGGCGGCATCATCCTTGTAGCACCGGCTGGCTGTATTGTTCCTCCTCTGGGTCTTCTGCAAGGGGTCCAGAACAGGCTGGTGGACTTTCTTTGGTTGAGGCTCCACTGGCTTAATGGAGGACGGGGGCTGGTGAAGCTCGAGAGCAGACCAGCTGCCTTCAGAATCCAGGCAGCGCAACAGTTGCTGTACAAGACCGACTCGGTATGCTGGTGGGAGTCGCTGCGGGCGTTGCAAAGGAGTTGGCGGCTTGGGCTGGACCGACAATATTTCCTGATGACCTAGCAAGGTTGGAGCATTCCAGGACTTTCTCACTGGGCCACCCAAGGCAGATGGGGACAGGGTCATGGAAGACTCCACAGGAACTGGCAGATTGTGCTGTAATCACTGAGCCTGATGGAGAGGCAAAGAGGAGAAGTGCTGACCTCACTGCCTGGGTCAGTACTGGACCTTTTCAATCTGCCACGGCCTCCCTGTTTCTCTTTGGTGGATGACTGGCTGGAAGTGAGCTGCTGACTTCTGCCACTGAGCCTAGGTCGGTGAAGGGGAAAGTGCTGCACGGGGTAAAGATGAGGAACCTCAGGGCTTTTTAGGATGTAAAAGAGACTCAGTGGCAGGGAGTTCTGAAAGGGCAGTATGGCAGGCTACAGGTGGAGAGCTTTCATAAGCTTCCTCTCCTTAAGAGGTCAGGAGATTGGTAGTGGAGGGTCATACATATCCATGGAGCCATGGCAACAACCACTTTTCTGGCAAAGGTTGACTCAGGTGTGGGTATGCCAGGATTTGCGACATACCTGAGACTCTTATACTTTGTTTAATGTAACTATGTTGCAGTTATGATTTATGTTTTAATGTGCTCTGTGAAGTTTTTTCTGTATATTCTGGGACCTTTGTACTCACTCGGAGAAAGCAGCTGAGGGGAAGTTTGCCTGTTCACCAGTGTTGATGTTCAGGGGGTTGGACATTGAGGGGTTTCAGAATGTGAGGCCATCAGAAGGGGCAGTGTGTACTGAATGGGCATGACTACATGTATGTTAACTGGTACAAGTTAATGGCTTTGCTTTGTCGGAAACTGCTTGGTATGGTTTTGTGTATTGCTTATTTTGTATTTGTGTATGGTTGGTACTGTATGTGGGCTGGTTTGTTCACAGTGTTTTCTTTGGAAATCTAAAGAGTTAGGTTGGGTGGGGGGGTTTGTCTTCTTTCTTTCTTTCTGCCTCCCTTCCTTCCATTTCATCTTTCTTTCTTTCTTCTATTGGTAAGTGGCCATCATATAAGAGGGATAATAAGTGTACCAAAATAGAAAATAACAGACTTAACTCGGCCTCATCCATTTTCTTATATCATACCATGTCATGTTTCACCCTTTTAAGCATCTTCTTGGGTTATATGTTGTTGATCAATGTCATTTCTGACTTTCAAAACTCAATATGCAACTTGTTTAGGAACACAATATTACAACCCACTTGGATTTGAAGACTTTACCCAAAAAGGCTTTACCTGCAAGAGAGATAGATATTATTATACATTGGCACAGAATGGTCAAGCTCCTTTGAATTGCATTGTTTTTAAAGGAATAATTGACATCAATGTCAAAATTGAAGAAGACACACACGAATTAAACAGTAAAGGGGACACGGGATGGGCTTTGGCAATGTTTAAAGACTGGTTAATCCTAAAGAAAATATCCATAGACTCCGATAGTTACGAGGCAGAACACCTCAATCAGTGTGGCGGGCATCATCATCAATTCCAACAGTAAAACTTACTTTATTGCCTGTTACATAGCAATTAAATGGTATATAGACTACATGTATAGAGTTATTTTCTATTCCAGACCACTTATACAACACAAGTAAGCATTGACCCATTCACACACTGGTGGTAAATGCTGACATTCAAAGTTATCCATCCATCGTCTACCGCAGGGGTCGGGAACCTATGGCTCGCGAGCCATATATGGCTCTTTTGATGACGACATATGGCTCGCCGACAATTTTGAGCTGACATTTTTTAACATGATTAACAATTAATAAATAATTTTATTTTAAAGTAAAACGTTTAGCAGAAATTAGTTTTAAAAATAAAATTCCAAATATAGAATAGTCGACACCCGCTAGTTTATCTGCTTCCAACCCTTAAAACAGAAAAGATGTCGAAAAGAAAAAAAGATGAGGATTATCGTCTGTTCCAGGCCGTGTGGACAGAGGAATTTGCATTTGTGGAGAGAGCAGGATCTGCGGTATGTTTGATATGCAACGATAAAATTGCATCCATGAAACGGACAAATGTAAAGCGGCACTTTGATACACACCATGCTTCTTTTGCGTCGAAATATCCAGCTGGGGACAGCAGCCTGCGAAGAGCTACAGCGGAGAGTGCTAACCAGTCAGCAGCAACTCCTCGGATGGACCAAGCAAGGTGACGGGAATTCGGCTAGCTTTGCTGATGCTTTGGCAATAGTAAGGAATGGAAAGCCATTCACAGATGGCGAGTATGCCAAAAGTTTCATGCTTGATGTGGCCAATGAACTGTTTGATGACTTCCCACATAAAGACAGGATAATCAAACGAATAAAAGACATGCCTCTGTCAGCAAGGACTGTTCATGATGATGGCAAATCAAGTCGAGGAAACGCAAATTAAGGACATAAACGCAGGGACATACTTTTCTCTCGCGTTAGCCATTTATCTCAGTTTAGCATCATTGCGAGGTATGCTGAAGGTGACACAATGCATGAGGAAAGTGTTACTGTTTTGCCAATGAAAGGCGGAGGAGAGGATTTATTCAAGTCTTTCATGGAGTTCGCCAAAGAAAAAAATTTAGCGATGGATAAACTGATTTCTGTGTGTACTGATGGTGCACCCTGCATGTTGGGGAAAAACAAAGGATTTGTCGCGCTTCTCTGTGAACATGAAAAAAGACCCATCCTAAGTTTTCATTGTATACTGCACCAGGAGGCGCTTTGTGCTCAAACGTGCGACAAGCAGCTTGGTGAGGTGATGTCGCTGGTCATTCGAGTGGTCAACTTTATTGTTGCCCGAGCTTTAAATCATCGCCAGTTTAAAGCACTGTCAGACGAAGTTGGGAATACATATCCCGGCCTGATTTTACACAACAACGTGCGTTGGTTGTCAAGGGGGAAAGTGCTCAGCCGTTTTGCAGATTGCCTGAGTGAAATCCGGACTTTTCTTGAAATGAAAGGCGTTGAGCATCCGGAGCTAGCTAACACTGAGTGGCTCCTGCAGTTTCACTATCTCGTGGACATAACTGGCCATCTGAACCAGCTCAATGTGAAAATGCAAGGTGTTGGAAATACAATCTTATCCCTTCAACAAGCAGTGTTTGCATTTGAAAGCAAACTGGAACTCTTCATCAGGGACATTGAAACAGGTCGTCTTCTGCACTTTGAAACACTGCAACAATTTAGAGATGCGTGCTTATCAAGTGAGCCCACTCAACATGTTGATCTCCAGCAGATAACTGGCTTTACGTCAAATCTCCTGCAGTCATTCAAAACGCGTTTTAGAGAATTTCGTGAGTGCACTGATCTTTTTAAATTCATCACTCATCCACACGAGTGTGCAGTGGACAAAGTTGACCTGAGATGCATCCCCGGGGTCTCCATCAGAGACTTTGAGCTGGAAGTTGCTGACCTGAAGGCGTCAGACATGTGGGTGAGTAAGTTTAAGTCCCTTAATGGAGAGTTGGAAAGACTTGCGCGACAGCGAGCAGAGCTGGCGAGTGAACACAAGTGGACAGAAATGAAAAAACTTCAACCTGAAGACCAGCTGATTCTCAAAACTTGGAACGAGATTCCGGTCACATACCGCACAATGCAGCATGTGAGTGTTGCCATATTAACCATGTTTGGCTCTACATATGCATGTGAGCAGTCTTTCTCGCATCTGAGGAACATTAAGACCAACCTACGCTCACGTTTAACTGATGGAAGCCTCAACGCCTGCATGAAGCTGAACCTCACCACTTATGAACCAGACTACAAGGCCATCAGCAAAACCATGCAGCACCAGAAGTCGCATTAATGGTAAGACGTATTTAATTTATTATTGGTTAGCTACAGTATATCAACAAGAGTATTAAAAATAATAAATATATTTATTATAGGCCTATCAAGCGATTAAAAAAATTAATCTAATTAATTACAAGCTTTGTGATTAATCGCATATAACAATATTTGCTGTGAGAGCTCCGTGCAACGGGAGGGGGGGGGGCTGTCAGAGCTCCGTGCTCCGTGCTTTCTGAGCTCCGTGAGACGGGGGGACGGGGGGGCTGTCGGAACTCCGTGCTCCGTGCTGTCGGACCAAAAGTCAGGGGCATCTAGGAGCGCGATTAATCTGCGTTAACATTTTTAACATGTTATTTTTTCTGTGATTAATTAATCGAAATTAACGCGTTAATTCGACAGCCCTAATTTATTATATATAGCGCTTTTAGTACTCGGAGAAGTGTTATACTTTAAAACTGTATGAAAAATGCATGCATAAAGCTGCATTCAATATTTATTAAATAGGCTATATGGCTCTCTTGGAAATGCATTTCGAAAAAATTTGGCATTTTATGGCTCTCCCAGCCAAAAGGGTTCCCGACCCCTGGTCTACCTCTTATCCGGGGTCGGGTCACAGGGGCAGCAACTTCAGTAGGGAACTCCAAACTTCCCTTTTCTGGCCCACATCCGCCAGCTCCGACTGGGGGATCCCGAGGCGTTCCCAGGCCAGTGTGGAGATATAATCTCTCCATCGAGTCCTGGGTCCTCCCCATGGTCTCCTCCCAGCTGGACGTGCCTGGAACACCTCCCTAGGGAGGGGCCTAGGTCATCCCAACTGCTTCACACTCGGCTTGTGAACCGATCCAGTGACTGCTGAAGGTCACAGACCGATGGTGCCATCAGGACCACATCATCTGCAAAGAGCAGCGATGAGATCCTCAGGCCACCTAACTGCAACCTATCTCCTCCACAACTACGCCTCGATATCCTGTCCATGACAATCACAAACAGGATTGGTGATAAAGCGCAGCCCTGGCGGAAGCCGACATCCACTGGGAACGAGTTTGACTCTCGCTTTGGGCATACAGGGATTGGATGGCCCTCAGAAGTGACCCCCTCACCCCATACTCCCAAAGCACCTCCCACAGTATCACCCGGGGGACCCGGTCGTACGCCTTCTCCAGATCCACAAAAGACATGTAGACCGGCTGGGCGTACTCCCAGGCCCCCTCCAGGATCCTTGCAAGAGTGAAGAATTGGTCCAACCAGGGCGGAATCCGCATTGTTCCTCTTCAATCCGAGGTTCCACTATCGGCCAAACCCTTCTTACCAGCACCTTGGAGTGGACTTTACCAGGGAGGCTGAGAAGTGTGATACCCCTGTAGTTGGCACACACTCTATGGTCCCCCTTTTTGAATAGGGGAACCACCACTCCGGTCTGCCACCCCCTAGGCACTGTCCCAGCCTTGCCACTGTGGAGTTGTTTGACTACCTCAGTGACCTCCACCTGGAAAATTGACGATGGTCCCCCATCCGCTTCCATCTCTGCCTCTACCATAAAGGGCGTGTTAGTTGGATTCAGGAGTTCCTCAAAATACTCCTTCCACCGCACGATAACCTTCTCAGTTGAAGTCAGCAGGGTCCCACCCTTGCTCTACACTGCTGGGATGGTTCCCTGCTTCCCCCTCCTGAGATGCCAAACAGTTTTCTAGAAGCACCTTGGTGCCGACCGAAAGTCCTTTTCCATAGCTTCTCCGAACTTCTCCCACACCCGCTGCTTTGTTTCTGCCACGGCAGAGGCTGCCACCCTTCGAGCCCGTTGGTACCCTGCAACTGTTTCCGGAGTCCTCCCGGATAACATAGTCCGGAAGGACTCCTTCTTCAGTCGGACGGCTTCCCTGACCACCGAGGTCCAACAAGGGTTACCGTCCCTTGAGGCACCTAAGACCTTGAGACCACAGCTCCTCACCTCAGCTTCAGCAATGAAGGCTTTGAACATCGCCCACTCAGGTTCAATGCCCCCAACCTCCACATGGATGCCTGAAAAGCTCCACCGGAGGTGTGAGTTGAAGATCTCCCAGACAGGGGCTTCCTCCAGACGTTCCAAGTTCACCCGCACTACCCGTTTGGGCTTACCAGATATGTCCAGAGCACAGAAGTCCAACAACAAACGACCGTTCAGGTTTAGATCAGGGAGGCTGTTCCTCCCAATCATGCCTCTCCAGGTGTCTCCATCGTTTCCCACGTGCACGTTGATGTCTCCCAGCAGATCTACGGAGTCCCCTACTGGAAGCCCATACAGGACCCCATTTAGGGTCTCCAAGAAGGCCGAATACTCGCCATAGTCGGTGCATAGGCACAGACAACAGTCAGAGTTTTCCCCCCATAACCCGTAGGTGTAGGGAGGCGACCCTCTCATCCACTGGGGTGAACTCCAACGTAGTGGCGCCCCAGCCGGGTACTTGTGAGTATCTCCACACCCGCCCATAGCCTCACACCTTGGGCAACTCCAGAGAAGAATAGAGTCCAACCCATATCCAGGAGTACAGTTCCAGAACCAAGTGCGTAGAGGTAAGCCCCACCAGATCCAACTGATAGTGCTCCACCTCCCGCACTAGTTCCGGCCCCTTCCCCCACAGAGAGGTGACATTCCACATCCCCAGAGCTGGCCTCTGCTGCCCGGGTCTGGTCCGTCGAGGTCCCTGACCATCGCTGCCAAGGTGCCACCTGCTTATCAGGATTGATAAACATTCACACACACTCACACACCTTTTGGTATGCCATAGGGAGCAATTTGGGGTCGAGTATCTTGCCCTAGGACTCTACATCTGCCTCCTGAGCCACAGCCGCCCAATTAGGGCTGGGAAATGTGGACATTTCTCAAAGTTTGACAATTAATTTCTAATCTTAGGCTACAGAGTTATGCTGCTAAGGATGCAGTTCCAACCAATAAGCAATGTTCATTGATATGGCTCTGCATGAGGTTTATTATTTGCTCAGTTTTGTGATGTGAGTCTTACACCAACGCAGTGGGAATGTGTATCTGTAAGAATTACTACAGTAATCGGTTAAGCTACATAAGAAACATATATTAATGAAAATGATTGTGACTGGCTAGCTGTGTTACCAGATAAACGGCGATAGCAGCTCCCAGTAACCATCCGCAGTAGACGTCCACAGGATGGTTTCTGAACTGGATGATCCTGGTGAGCCCGGCCAGGATGGCCAGCATGATGAAAGAGAAGACCAGCAGAGGCTTCAGCAGCTTGGCAGAGTCTGTCAGCACCTTGTTGAAGTACATCTGAAACACACAATGAGCCAATCCCTTATCAATCTTTTATTGTTGATATAAAACACATAATCCCACACCTGTGATAGTCAACTCAGATTACTGATACCGTATTTAATTCACACCTGTGATTAAATGACATTTATTTAGATATCTAACCATTGTTTAATTGCCTACAACTGACACAACTTCCTCAAACTTGTCTACATCTTCTACGTTTCTGTGGGGAGATTTTAGCTGACATTGCCAGCTACATAAGAGAGTGTATATTAAGCACTTACTGAGATGTAGACAGCAGCAAATGCAGCAAGAGTTGCATGCTGGGAGGGAAAAGACTTCCTATGAACAAAAAAGAGAAGGACCGGTAATTATCATGTTCAGACAGCTAAGGTCTACATGAATATTCATCTGAAACAGTGACTTTCAAACACTTGATTGTTTGTGTGTGTGTGTGTGTGTGTGTGTGTGTGTGAGAGAGCAGGTGTTTAATAGATGCAGTGTTTGAAGGATACAAGGAGGGCAACAACTCCATACCTATGTGTGTTAAGCCAAATATTACAAAAGTGAATTCTGGTAATAAACTAAAGTTTTATACCTCATGCTGATACTGCAGTGTATGGTAATAATTGCTTCTTGTTATTCATTTTGCATTGACATGGTTGGTAGTCTTGAATTTTCATTCTAAACGAGAAGTACAAAAAGAAGTCGATGTGGAAGTCCAGGACCTTCACATGGAGACACTTAGCACAAAGCTTCACCAAATATCTTTATGAGATGTATGTTCAGGCTACAGCTACAGTAACTGGCAGTACAATAAAACGTTTTTCGGTTTTCTTTGATATCCATTGTTTTGTTCACTGTAATGATTAAACAGGTTACATTCAGTAAGTCATATCTAATTAAATATGCACAATAATGTCACAACTACAAACTGTAAATATTGAGAGAAAAGCAACTGTTTGTCTGTTTAATCTGTTTACACATTTGAATAAACACATGTCCCCGTAGTAATAATGTTTTAACTATGCAGAGGACAGGGTGTTTTGAGATTGAATAAAAAACATATCCTGAGATTTTGGAAGGAGCTCAGGATGCATCCTGAGAACGCTACTATCAACCAGATAATTTCACTGTACAAACTCTTATTACAGACACACAGAACTGTGATGCTGTGTCTGCTGAAGCCTGCTGTGTCACAACGTGTAATGGTGTGCAGAATTTTTTAGAGAGGTCTGTGTGTGTGCCACTGCCATCTAATGCTAAGAAAATTGCTCTGTGCACTTTACGATAAGAGATCATTTAGTTGGTGTTAACAATAGGTGACAAAAAATCTTTATATGCAGAAACTCAGCTGTAGCACTCAATCCACCGTTTTGCAAGTAGGTCATCATCACCAGAAAATGAGTTATCATGAAAAAGTAAAGAAAAACATTAAGTAGATCCTACATTTTGGACCTGAAGTCCTGTAGCTGGACCAGGTTAAATAACTATTCTTAGTATACATCCAATATGTCGATATGGCCAAACCTCAGTCTCTGTACATATTTGGAACTGTGATTTATATTGAGCCTAACTCTAACCCGAACCTGGTAAGGAACAGCTGCAGGATAAGAATTTAGGCTGTCCCAGTTTGTTCAGAATGGTGAGGTCAGGGAGATGCTCTGACTGTGTCACTCACAATGTCATCAACTGAGGGTTAACAAGGTCTATCTGACAAATTGGACAAATTGAAGGTCTATGTCTCAAACGGCTTTAAAGTTAACAGGGTCTATCTGCATCACTAATTAATGCAGATTTTGTATATATTTGCTGAGTCAGTGAGATCTACAGAGGTCTATCTCCACATGTTCAAGCTAAATTTTAGTATCACAAAGGTCTATCTGCTGACAACCAATAGCAGAGCGGGAAATTAATCACGTGATCATTTTAAGCACAGGAATAATTTATTCAAAACGTTTTGCTGCCAACTGTTTTATATGTATGTAATCTAGTAGATAGTAGTTCAAGTTAAGAACATTAGTAGTCCAAGTTAAGATCATTAGTAGTTTAATAAAAAGTCTTAAAAATTCAGATTTATTAGCAAATATAATTTTCTCTTTTAAGTTTCCTGCCACGTGGAACTTGTGTAAACATTTTTAGAGCTTAAAATGAAGTTAAGTTGCATAAAATACAGTTGAGGGTTACAATTTCAATTTTCGGGTGGGGAAATGTCAGATAGACCCTTGGGACTCTGGTTTTCCAACAATTTAGGAACCACAAAGGTCTATCTGCAAAATTAGTTTCGTTTCTACCCATAATACACACTGAATTGGATGGCCCAAATAGTCTCAACAGTCCACGTTATGAACTGTTCAATTTTCAAATGCGTTTTTCTCAAAACTCGTCAAAGTGCAGATAGACCTTGTTAACCCTCAGTTGACGATGTGTTGACTAGGATTTGGAGCATTCTAGGTGATCCATCTTTAGGTAAACAAAATATAGAAAGTTTATACTTGTTTAGGATAGATGTCAAGAGAGCGGCTGGTTGGCAGAATGGATGGTGGCAGACAATGGGACTGCATCTCTGTATTCACTTGTATTGTTCATCATCTGTTCTCCTTTATCAAGATCTAATAAACCTTCAGTGTAAGACATCACTTCGGTCTCCATCAGCTCCTTTGGTTCCCAGTACTCTGCTCATTAAGAATTTTAGCTTTACATAAATGACCCATGGACTGTGAAGTTTGAAAACTAGAAAAACATGCCAGTCTTACATTCAGCAAATGTTGGTAGAAGCAATGATTGAACTACATGCACAGCTGAAGCTTCTCTCACTTCCTGGTTTATCAGGATATTTTAAGATGATAAAAATGCACACCTCAGCCTACCTCAGTACACCTGCGCAGCTGTATACGAGATGAGACCCTGTCAGCCACTTACTCTGTGAAATCAAAGATCTGCAGAGGGGGGTCAGGGGAGCCCCACTACCATCTATTCAGGACCTCTACTAGAACCAATGCCTTCACCGTGCTCTGAATAATGTATGACAGGCCTCACACACTCTTCACAACTTCATCGTTCCTCTGCATCAGTCAGGAGGTTTCGAAGCATCGGAGCAATGACCACAGGACTGTCAAACAGCTTCCTCCCACAGGCCATCAGGCTGCTGGATACACAACCTCTGTCCACTCACTGTCACAGCTGCAGGAAACAAGAGATGTGCTGCCACCTTTATTAATAATAATAATAATAATAATAATAATAATAATAATAATAATAATAATAATAATAATAATAATAATAATAATTTTTATAGAGCTTTTCTAGAAACTCAAAGACGCTTGACAGAGTGAGTGACACAAAGATAAATATATAAACGAATAAACGGAAAAAGAAGGGAGGATAAGGGAGGATAAGGGAGGATAAGGAGAAGAGACGGTCAGTGGTTGAAGGCAGTGTTGAACAGGTGAGTCTTAAGTGATGATTTGAATATGGTGAGTGAGGAGGAGTCTCTGATGGTTTGAGGCAGAGAGTTCCAGAGGGTGGGAGCAGCGATGGAGAAGGCTCTGTCTCCCCAGGATCTGAGCTTGGTCCGGATGGGGGGGGACAGGAGGTTAGCAGCAGCAGAGCGGAGGCTGCGGGTGGGAGTGTGTCTGTGGAGGAGGTCAGTCAGGTAGGAGGGGGCCAGGTTATGGAGGGCTTTGTAGGTCATGAGGAGGACCTTGTACTGGATTCTCTGGGGCAGGGGTCGGAACCTTTTTGGCTGGGAGAGCCATAAAAGCCAAATATTTTTGGTATTTCCTTGAGAGCCATATATTTAATAAAATTGAATGCAACTTTATGTGTGCATTTTTAAGTATAACACGTCTCCGAGTACTAAAAGCGCTATCAGTGTTTCATTGAACAGGTGCTCTTTTATTAAATAAACTAAACGCTTATGTTGTTTATCTCATTTATGAGCATGTTTCAGTGTTTATGCACGGGTGTCAAACTCAAGGCAATTATATCCGGCCCGCGAGAAAATATCATATGTCGATCATAACTGGCCCGCCAGTTTTGGTAATTAAATCAATGCATGGCACAACCACGGGAAAATATATATTCGAGGAAGTATCTAAATTAAACTGTCCCGGGACAAACTGACGGGACTGACGACAGATGGAGAGTCTGCGATGTGACGATGCGGGAGAAGATACACCGTCAGCTGCATCTTACACCAGGAAGCGCTGTGTTGTAAAGCTCTGGAGATGGAACATGTAATAAGCACCGTAACACAGAAAGGAAACTTTATAAGAGTCAATTTAAGTCTTTTCTGAACATGGCGGTGCGATGGCTGAGTCGTGGGAAAGTGCTGAATAGATTTTTCGAGATGCGTGAAGAAATCTGCCAGTTTTTGGAAAGCAAAGGGAAAGACACCACAGATCTCTGGGACGATGTAAGCTGGCCTTTTAGTGCGACATAACGAAGCATCTCACTGTTAAACCTCCAGCTTCAGGGCTGTGTGATCACGGACATGTATGATGCAGTGAGAGCTTTCCAAGCCTGTGGGAGACTCAGATGCAGAAGGAAACTTTGGTCACTACGTGTTTCCAAACACTGACAAGCCATCTCCACCGCTGTGTTCCCGACCACATTCTGCTGATCAACTGAGCGTATTTGCAGCTCAGAAATTTAAATTGAACTGCTCAGCAATCCATTTGCAGTTGACTTAAATATGTTCCATATCTTTTTGCACTTTATCCAATATGTGTATCCTGTTCAATAAATGTGGACCGTGTTTGGCCCTCGACATAGTCCCAGTTTTGAATGTTGGCCCTCTTTGTGATTGAGTTTGACACCCCTGGCTGCTTGCTTTGCGCAGTTTCTCCTCTGCTCGGTTTTCGCGAAGGGCGGGGATTCACTGCCAACACACACATGTGCGAACACACCTACAGAGACAGGGCGGAGAAAAGGAGAGGGGAGAACAAAAAATCCGCTGCTAAAAGTTTTACTTTAAAATGACACAGTATAATTATTTATTACTTGATTACTAAAAATGTCAGCTCAAAATTGTCTGCAAGCCATATTGTGTCATCGAAAGAGCCATAGGTTCCCGACCCCTGCTCTGGGGGATGGGGAGCCAGTGGAGCTTGTAGAGGACGGGGGTGATGTGGTCACGGATCCGGGAGTGGGTGAGAAGACGGGCAGCAGAGTTCTGGATGTATTGGAGTTTATTGATGATTTTTGCGGGTGAGCCATAGAGGAGGATGTTACAGTAGTCCAGCCGGGAGGTGATGAAGGCATGGATGAGGATTTCTGCAGCTGTGGAGGAGAAGGATGGACGGAGACGGGCGATGTTTTTAAGATGGAAGAAGGCTGTCTTGGTGAGCTGATTAGTGTATTTATGAATTTGAGACCATGACTGCAGATTATATGACCAAGAGAACTGAACCTTGGGGGACACCTTGGGGGAGTGGAGCGGTGGGGGATTTGCAATTATTAATAGAGATGAACTGGTGCCTGTCAGAGAGGTATGATTTGAACCAAGAGAGGGCAGTGCCGGTGATGTTGAAGGTGGTTTCCAGTCGGGTGAGGAGGATGGAGTGATTGATGGTGTCAAAGGCTGCGCTGAGGTCGAGGAGAACAAGAATATTGAGGTTTCCGGCATCAGAGGAGAGGAGAAGGTCGTTGGTGATTTTGAGCAGTGCAGTTTCAGTACTGTGGTTGGAGCGGAATCCAGATTGGAATGTTTCGTACAGGTTATTGGCAGAGAGGTGATGTTTAAGTTGAGAGGCTACAGCACGTTACAAAACTTTGGACAGAAAGGGTAGGTTGGAGATTGGTCGGAAGGTATTTGGGGTGTCAGTGTTGAGACCAGGTTTTTTCAGGATTGGGGTGACAGCGGTGATTTTAAGGGATGGTGGGATAATTCTGGTTGGCAGGGAGGAGTTTATTGTTGTAGTGATAAGTGGTGAGAGAGCAAGAAGGCAGGCCTTGACAAAGCTGGAGGGGATGGGGTCCAGAGTGCAGGTGGCAGTTTTCATTCCTGTGAGGAGTTCAGAGAGGTCAGTAGGGGAGACTGGGGAGAACTGAGACAGGGGCTGGCAGGATATGAGGGGACAGGTGGTTTGAGGGGGAGCAGGTGCAGTGGTGGTTAAGCTGCTGTAGATGTTGTCTACTTTCCTTTGGAAAAATGAGAGGAAAGATGTGCAGTTGTCAACTGTGAATGACTGGGAGGTGATGTCCAGGGGGCTGAGGAGCTTGTTTATTGTGGAGAAGAGTATTTTTGGATTTCTGGAGCCAGAGTGAATTATTTGAGAGTAGTAGGTTGAGCGGGCGCGGGAGAGGGCATCTTTGTAGAGCTGCAGGTGGTCTTTGTAGGCTTGGGAGTGAATTGTGAGACCTGTTTTGTTGCGAAGTCTTTCAAGTTGGCATGCACAAGTTTTCATCAGGCGGAGTTCGGGGGTAAACCAGGGAGAAGAGTGGGTGAAATAAACTGTTTTGGTTTTTATAGGTGCCAGCTGGTCAAAGCAGGAGGAGAGAGTGTGGTTGTAGTAGTTCGTGAGGTCAGAGGGGCTGCGGAGGTCAACGAAGGGAGAGGTGGACATTATTTCAGAGAGGAAGGATGAGAGCAAAGTAGGTGAAACAGAGTTTAGCCTACGGAAGTTGATTATGCGTTTTTGCCTTGGTGTTGGGGTGGGAATGTTGACGGTCATGGTGATGGCTAAGTGGTCGGAGCCGGATAAATGATGTAGGTTTAGTCCAGTACAGCAGACAAGGTCCAGAATGTGACCACGTTTATGGGTGGGAAAATTGACGTGTTGAGTGAGGCTAAAGCAGTTGAGCAAATCAATGAAGTCTGCGGTCATTGTGGAGTCAGTGGAATCCATGTGGATGTTGAAATCACAGAGGAGGAGGATTGAGGGGGAGAGAGAACAAAGCTGGGTCAGAAAGTCGGAGAAGTCAGAGAGGAATGATGGGCGTGGTTTCGGAGGGCGGTAGACAACCGCCATGACTAACTGTGTATGACCAGAGAGTTTGAAAGCCAGGTGTTCAAATGAAGGAGCAGATGAGATGGAGATGAGGCTGGTCTTGATGTCCTGTCGGTGTATTACTATCTTAACTAGACTTTTAAACTAGCTACTGTTTTTACTATTTTTAACTTACACTATTTTAACTTGCACTTCACACATCAAGTATGCAGGCTCAGGGTTGTATAAATGTTTGTGTATATAGTGTGATTTATTTATGTTGCACCTTGTATGTTCAAATGACAGTAAACTTGATTTGCTTGATTGATTTAATTTGAAACACAATATGCATACTTGCTTTGCCAAGCATGATCCCCTGCAGTGTAGCGTTGTGGGATTTCCAGCTTATATAGAGGGCACCTGGAACAGGTCAAGTTTTACGGCATGTATGTGTTTTTACGGCTTGAGCTTGAAGTTGCAATGTAACCGATACTAAACTTACTTAAAAATACTAATTGTATTATATCACAGTTGTTCTATTTAATCCTTACATACCTAACACTGAATGTCTTCCGCAGGTCGATATTTATATCAACAAAGTCCCGTGTGACCTTGGATGACCACGTATAAGATCCGGTGTCATCGATGAGATCAGTCCTTAATTTCTTCTTGCTAAGACGCAGGCTAGTACTTTCCGAGCATTAGCTTGAGCTAATCAGGAAATATATACTATTATTTAAAGTCCGCGTTTATCGGAGGTGCTTGGTTGGACCTTCATACTGGCTGACTCCGGTCAACTGGAGCACGTTGCTCTGTGTTGTTAAATTATATGGTGTACATTACTGTTGCCGCTGTTTTTTCATTTCAGTTAGTGGAATGCTCTCACTCAAATCTAACTGGTGGACTACTAGCAGTAGCTTGCCGTCATTTAAACTGTGGGCGTACAGTATCTAATACGAGTTAGCGGAGTGCTAAGAAGAAGCTCGCTCACGCTAAACCTACAGACTGCACCAGTGAAGTGAGAGCTCTCCTCCCCTCTCACTGCATATACTGCTATCTGGCCTGGTTCTCTATAAGGAGTGCTCTCGCTTCTACTGCGTCGTCGCCATGTTTAGCTCTCCCGGCTGTAACACCTGTATGACTCCTCTTCAACTAGAAGACGGCCATGACCTTTGCCCCTCTTGCCTTGGCCTCCAGGATCAGGATCTGAGGGAGGGCCTCTCGGAGGACATGAATTGCACCATCAAGCCTCGTGCGGTGAGGGCTGCTAGGCTGGCTGAGGTGGAGCAGATGGGTGAAGCTGGCGTCCCCTTGTCTGGGCAGTTGACTCCAGCCACTCAATTTAATGAGTACGACGAAGAGGAGTACGACGAAGAGGAGTACGACGAAGAGGAGTACGACGAAGAGGAGTACGACGAAGAGCAGCCCTCCTACGCTTCCAGAAGTGGGCCTGGCTCCTTGGAGGAGGCAGAAAACAGCTCCATGGGGGCTGTCATTCGCATGGCGCTGGCTCGCCAGCAGCTGGATGTATGGCAGTCAGAATCGACGCCTGCTAATGCTTTCTTCATGTGCACTCCAGCACCCACCACCTTCTCTGTTCCTCCTTCTGATGAATATCTGAGGGAGTTACATGCATGATGGAGGGACACTAGGGCACTCTCCCGTCTCCCACCTGACGGCCGAACCCTGGCAGACATGCGGCAAAATTTGGCCTTGACCACATGTCAGCTGTTGAGCCTACCATCGCTTCCCTCATAGTTTCCACTGATGAAACTCTGAGGCAGAATACCAGGTCCCCTCGACCCCAATGTTGGGTCACTGATGACCTACTTTCTAGGGCTTATGCTACAGCGGCGCGCATGGGCTGTATCGGCAACTCCCTCTCTCACCTCATGCTCGCCCTCACATCATCTTCCCTGCAGCAGGATGCTCTCGGCGCTTCCTCCACCAGCCTCAGTGATGCTTCACTACAAGCATTTGCCCTAATGTCAAGAGAACTTGGACGCCTGATGTCCACTTTGGTTCAGACTCTCCGCCAGGTTTGGCTGGTGCGGTCACCTTTGTCAAAGGCATGTAAAAGGACTCTCCGTTCTGTCACAGTGGAGCCAGGGGAGCTGTTCGGTTCAGCTGCCCTACATGTGCTAGAGCGGACTGTCCAGGCTAGGCAGACCAGACAGCAGTTCTTGTGTCTTCGTAGGGATACGTGTGTCCCCCCTAGCCCCCCTGGCAGGCCTAGGGGTTTCAGATCTGCACCCCGAGGCCGGCCACAGCCACCAGCTCACTCCAGTAGGCACCAGGGGGCCAGCTGTGGGCTTTTTTTTCCAGCAAAAGCTCAGCTACTGGGACACTCAAGCTTCAGACCCATGGGTGGTTTCCACCTTAGCCCAGGGATACAAGCTTCAGTTCCGACGCAGATCCCCTGCCTTCAGCCGGGTGAAAATTACCATCATAAGTGATCCGGCAAAAGCCTTAGCCCTGAACCAGGAGTTATCCACCCTCCTGGCCAAGGGTGCAATCAAGGCTATGGATCCCCTCTCACAGCCCCGGGGGTTCTACTCAACCTATTTTCTTGTAAAAAAGAAAGGTGGTGGACTTTGACCAATCCTGGATCTGAGGGGACTCAACAAGTCCCTAAAAGTCTTGCCATTTCACATGCTGAGCACAGCAGACGTTCTTTGCATTGTTGCCAGGGGAAATGGTTCACGTGCATCGACCTGAAGGATGCTTACTTTAATGTCCCTATTGTGACTTATCACAGGCCGTTTCTTCGTTTCACCTTCCAAGGCTGTCATTTTCAGTTCAGGGTGCTTCCATTTGGATTCTCCCTCTCCCCACGGGTGTTCACCAGGTGTGTTGTGGCAGCCCTCTTGCCCCAGCAGTCTCGGGGTATAAAAATTCTGCCGTACCTAGACGACTGGTTGATTTGTGCGCCATCCCGGTATCAGTCAACACGACACAGTTGTCCCAAGGGCTCCTACATGGAATCTGCCTCTGGTTTTGGACGCCCTATGCTTACCTCCCTTTAAACGCTTGGAACGGGCAGAGCTGAGATGGCTGTCAGCCAAAACTGCTTTTCTCCTTGCCATCATTTCAGCAAACTGTGTAGGGGAGCTAAGGTGTTGGCACGCTCACATCTGAATCGGCCTATCCAGTTGGCACAGTTTGACCCCCTCGTAGGAAAGGTCAAGACTCTTGTGCCCTGTGCGAGCCCTCAAAGCTTATATAGGGGCTACCGCATGCATACAACTGTCAGAACAACTCTTTATCTGTTATGGTGGTCCTAGGAAAGGCTACGCTCTCTCAAAGAGCCTGTCCCACTGAATCGTGGATGTAATTTCCCATGCATACATGAATGACTGTTCTCTGCCACCCAGAGTGAAGTGCCACTCCACCAGGAGTGTCTTCACATCATGGGCAACCCTGAGAGGTGTGGCCTTGGAGGACATATGTGGTGCGGCCACATGGGCATCACCGAGCACATTCTCCAGGTTTTACAGGGTCAATGTAGCCACCCCTCATCCATTAGGTGTGGTTCTTCTGCAGAGTCACTCTGCTCCACCTTTATGAGGTAGGTACTCAGGATTCCTCGCACCTCTGTTGTTATAGGTCATCCAGTGTTAAGCACTGCCTCTGGTGGTCAGTAAGGATGAAATAGAACGAATGTTACGTATGCAACTACGGTTCTATGAAACCTGGATGACTGCCAGAGTTCTTAGTCACTCGGAATCTCGTGATTTAACGAGAAGATTCTGTAGGACTGATCTCGTCGATGACACCGGATCTTATACATGACCGGGGTCATCCGAGGTCACACAGGATTTTGTTGATATAAATATTCGACCTGCGCATGCGCGAGACGGAAGATATTCAGTGTTAAGCAATGCCTTTGGCGGTCATCCAGGATTCATAGAACCGTAGTTACATATGTAACTTTTGATCTACATCTGCCAAACAGTGTGCCCCTCCAGTAGCATCTGTACCAGCATCACCATTCATCTGTCCATCAGGCCAATTGTTGTGCTGCAGGAGTTCAATAAAGCTGTGCAAACCATCATCTCCATTGTGATCTTTAATGATCCTCCACCACAGGGCTTATGAACTGCAGCAACTTACTGACTGTGAGCCGCTCTCAGTGACATCAGTCTGTTGGACGTCCTCTAACTTCTCAGAGATTAGATCCTAACCTTAAGAATAAAACAACCCTTAATGGAGTTATTATGTCTAAGGTTCAGGAACAAGACCACGCTTTCCTAATTCTCTAATTCAATCACCTGTGCAGACCTAAATCGGTGCGTCTAACCCTCTTCTCTCCTGTTTGTCTCAGTTTTTCACAACCCTGCCAAACCCTGTTCTTCTCACAACAAGAGGGTCCTGGATTTGTACCCGGGGGCTTATGTAACACGTGTCCTAAATGTAACCTCAATACATTTTCTTTCTAATCTTGTCATTGTAAAACAGCCATGTTGTTACCAGTCCGTGGTGTAGCAGTGGCAGTGATGATGTACAGTGTCTTATTAAGCTATTAATATATTATTTTCTATGCTTCAATAATTGCAGATTTGAACCATAACACCAGAGAACACATACACACACATCCTCTGACAAACTAACTCACTCTCCCAAAGTAAAACACAGCATTACCTCCCAGCATTGATGAGCCCGTGGTCTTGTCCTGAGCAGATATCCTCCAGAATAAAAGCTTCATCACAAGTAGACATGTTAATATGGGTCAAGTTGGGTTTACACACATCTAACCAGTAGGGGGTGTGTTGACCCGTTGACAGCTGGAGAATGTCCGTTATCAGTGCTGTCACACACAGGCCAAAGATATGGACACCTGTGGAAAACAATACATTTTACACCAGCAAACACTGCATTAGTACACTTTGCATTTTAAAATGTAATTTGTTGTCTTAATGTTCTGTATCCAGTCATATTCTGAGAGCACATTAGTCATGTTACTGTAACTGTTCCAGCTGTTGCCTGTTGTCATTTTTTATTTCTGTGGTTCAGTTAGTGAAAACATATAACCAGTTGTGTGTATAATGCATATGTTCTCCCACCTATGAAGCGTACAGCCCTGCGGATGTAGGAGTTGAAATTACAGCCTGCAGCGTTGATGTTGGACTCAGTCTGTGTGGCTGATGACCTCCTGGATAAATAGCAATACAGAATGGCCTCTCCTATAAGAATCTACACACAGACAAAGATGAAGAAGAGATTGTTGGCAATGCAGATTTTATATTACCATATACATTTGTCTTACTGATCCGCCAGATACATTAAATATTACTGCACCATTTGATTTTACTAATATCCCATTGCCACGACTGATAACTGAATTTGACAGAGTTTGCGGTTTTGTGTGTTAATGTATCTATAGAAAAAAAATGACATAAAAATCCAGAGATGTCAATCCCAGACGAGGAAGACTGCAAGATGCTTTAGAAAAAGCTGTTAGTAAGTTTGTGTCTACTGCTTGAAAGGCAAACAATTAACATTATTTCATCTTAAAATGTGAACTGTGCGTTTAGATGTTACACTCGGCTTTCTTAATCATGTAAACACAAAACCCGGTTTCCGTAATTTGCATAGGGAATTACAGAAACTTGACTGCCACGGCAAAGATTATTTCTTGGCTAACCATTTTGATATGTGCAAATGTTCATGGCCCCCAAAACAATCTGCCAAATTAATGTTTCCATTGCACTTTTTGTGATATTTCGACTTCAAAGTCTTTCCTCTTACACATTTTTTTATGGTCAAATTGTAAACTTGCTTGTAGAAAGAGTTCCGAAGCGATAAATATTACAAATGGATGATGGCGCAGACTTTCAGACACTTTCTCTCCTCAAAGGCATTCATGGTTTTGCACTTGGTTGTTCACACTAAAAGTGACAGAAGTTGTTGTGTGAAGAATGAAGACTTGAGAAAGATCTTCACACACCGAGCCAATCACTTTGTAAAGGTGTGATCAGATTATCACTTTTGGAAAGTTACAAAAATTGTCAGAAACAGTTCCCCCAACTCCTGGCAAGGGGAAGAGCATGGTTTCCATTAGAAAGAAATTGGTGTCCTGGAAGATTTTAAAGACCCGGACAAATGGGAGAAAATCTGACAAATATTATCTGTTTATTTTTTCTCTTGATGATCTGCAGGCTATATAAAGGACGATGAGCCACTGCATTGGCGGTCTCAGTGACTTCAGACTGGGGGGGGGGTTTACGCCTACAATTGTCAATCAGAAAAATAAGCAGCAGCAGCAACACTTTAATGTTTTGGAAAATGGCATTTAAGACCTTTGATATGGGTATAATGATGGCAAGGTTTGTTGTGCTAGCACTGTAGCCCGATACAGTTCTGTACTGTGCTGATTAGAGTACAATAATTGTCTGATACACTAATGTCAGCTGTGTAATAACATAAAGCTGGTAAAAAAAAAAATCTACCACTGACTCGGCTGAACTAGCAGTTAGCAATTGCCTAATACTTTTTTTAAAAGCTCAGAATGAAGAGTTTACAAAATCAGGAGTAATTGTATACTAGATTCTAAATCCTCTGCGAAGTCATAGAAATTCTTAACTGAGAATTTGTTTCTGTTACCTACCACATCTGCACTTTAAAGTAAATTGAAAATAGAAAGAAAGTCATTTCCGAGAGCTGCATTAGGCAATTTCACTCAACAAGGGCAGTTAGTTTTAAGGAATTCTAGTCAACATGGTTGAAATGGCTGGCTTATTCCCATCAAAAGTTAGTGTTGCATGGAAACAGCTTAGTGTTTTCACTTGTACTTGTCTCAGTGTGGTCTCACTCACACAGCATTATGGGCACGTTTTAACATGCAGGAGACCACTTCTGGCTTTCCCATTGAAACATCTTCTACTACATGTATATATATACATTTATATACGAGGAGGAATGTTGTCACCTGGTTTACTAAGGGTTTATTTGTGTTAACACTAGTTTATAGAAACAGTTTTCCACCAGCTGGCTCTCTCCCTACATGTATAATCACAGTCAGTGTGTTAGCCCCATGATATTACTGTGAGGGCCAGTGAAGGGGATTACTTACAGTGGCGGTGGGAGCGGTGAAGGCCAAGCTGAAGAGCAGAGGCAGAGAGCAGACTTCCTGTCTGGGCAGGACGTAGGGCAGAGACAGACTGCGGTCATTACAGCTGTACCCAGAATGCACCGGCTGGAAAATATCCGTCAGCTCCAGGAAATAAAGACTGACAACAGAGGAGGCCAGAATGGGAAGCTGCAGTAAAAAAACAAAAAAAAATACAAAATAATTAAGAAAATACTTCAAAAAGTCTAATGTTCAAAATGAAAATATTTATATATAATATGTAGGTGTCAATACTTATGCCATATTTAATACTTTGATACACTGAGGCAAAAATCAAAAACAGAAGAAGTCCAGTAAAGGCTGATCCAGATAATACTGGATTTCCTTAATGAAACGAAAATATCGACCTCAGTTAACCCCGGTTATGGCTAGTATACACAGAGAAATACAGACACAAACATGCAGTAATAGGTGGAGGTGAATGGTTTGTTGCTGGACAGACCACTCTCTGCTTCAGGTAACCTTACTTGTTAGGTGGGCAGCATATACACACAGACACACAGCTGCAGTGCAGATGGCGGTTTGAACACACATTGAATGGAACAAATCCTTCAAAGAAACCTTGTTATCATGAGCACAGGTTGTGAGTTTATAAGATATTTTTGAAAACTATGCATGGAGAAGTGTTTTATAGTGCTGGTAGACAGGCATCCAGCTCTACCCGATGCCTGCTCTGTTGGAGTTAAAAGGACGCACACAAGCATACATACTAGATATTCTGTTGTGTAATGTTTACACATACAAATGTCTGAGGTTGAACACCAACCTGAACTCCTCACGATGTTAGTGCAGGGTATAAACAGTCACACACTCAGGGATGTCAATCTTTTACTTTAGTTGCCATAATAAATTTACTCCAGCGTTACTGTTGGTAATTTAAACCAGCCGATAGAAGCCTCTCTGTTTACTGATTGTTTTTCTTCAGCATGTCAGAGCTGTGTTACAGTCACAAACATGTTGTGCTTTTAGTTGCTTCACTGTGCAGAATGATGTATGTGCAGAGTTTGACACTAGAAGGCTGTTTTCACATCCACGCAGCTAAAACAAGTGTGATGTGGAAACTTAAAATCTCTAGTGCAGTGAACATTTTCTACTGCTGCTGTTTCACTTCATTGAAAACATTCCTAGTGGCGATCCACGGCGTCCATTAGTCAGCCGAAAGAAATGCAAAGCCAAAAATACACAGATATTAATTAAATCAAATCAAATCAAATTTATTTGTATAGCCCAATATCACAAATGATACATTTGTCTCAGTGTGCTTTACAGACTGTACAGGTTACGACATCCTCTGTCCTTAGACCCTCGCATCGCACAAGGAAAAACTTCCTAAAAGAAACCCCAAAATTACTATTCCTATTCTATTTTTAAGGCACAAATTGAAGGAACTGGTGGGATTACATTTCACTGAAATTGTATAACGACAATATATGAGTATAATTGTAGCGACGTGAAACAATAGATGTTGAACATTAGTCAGATCATTAACATTAAAAAACTCAATCAAAGTTAGAGTATAGTGATTACTGTAATGTTAGCAACTGTCCCATGTAAAACCCTGACCACATATTAGTTACATCTGAACAGTGACACTCACCATAATGAGGCAACATGTTGGAACACACTTTATCCTGTATCATGTCAACATGACTGATCTTATATAAAAACTGCTGAGTAACGGAAGCATCCGCAGCTTCTGTGAGGACTGTGCTGTTTACATGCTTCACTGAGTAACTTACATCTTATTACTTGTCAGGCAGTTATTGCCATATTTATGCTGTGAAAAGTTTGCCAAAACTGCAGATTATGTTTTTGATACCCTTTCAAAATAGTGTAGAGAATATTGTACAAATACCTCTGCCAAGCAGTTTGTTTTCGGCTGAGTGTCTCTCAGCAGGATTTACATTCACACAGTCGCTGTCAGTAATACACACTGCAACATTGAGAACTTGGGGCATAAGCCATGCAACACGCTAACACTAACTTCAACAGGCTAACCTGCAAAATAAACAGTAACACAGCATAAACATGGCAAAACCTACAGCTTCCAAGTGAAAGTTGGGTCACGGACAGTTGGAATTGATCAGTGGTGGGCCGTCAGGGCCAGAAAGGCCTTCTCTGCTGGCCTAAACATCATCAGAATATAAATTTAATTTTTATATATTTTTTCCACAAATATGTATTAAAATATTCCCCATAATCTATTCTCTTCATTTCATAGCTTTCCTCTTGGTTGTGCTGCTTCCGGCCTCAGATGGAGATTTGGAGGGCTGGCCTTTATGTTAGAGCTTTTATCCAATCATATTTCAGCCATAATGTGTTGCCAGGGTCCAAGAAATCTGCCCTGAGGCCTTCAGAATCAACAGTGCGGGCGCCTGTCGCTTAAAGTGAACGGAGACAAAACTGTGGTGTTAACCAATCAGATTTCGAGTTGACGACACCGGGGCCAGCTAGCAGGCGTACGATAACGTCAGCATGTCCACATCTTTTGATTGGATACGCACTATTGAGAGGCAGAGCTATGCAGAGCTAGCAAACTTTGAACGAGCTAATTTGTGTAGATTTCTACAAGCTGTTTTTTTCAACCCCACCATGGCTGAAGGAG
This sequence comes from Cottoperca gobio, assembly GCF_900634415.1. Classification (NCBI taxonomy): domain Eukaryota; kingdom Metazoa; phylum Chordata; class Actinopteri; order Perciformes; family Bovichtidae; genus Cottoperca; species Cottoperca gobio. Next base: position 23,575,427 of record NC_041371.1, read on the forward strand.
GAGAAGATTTGGTCGCAGATATAATTACAACGCTATTTTCAAGACAAACTTTTCAAGAAAAGATAATAATAATAATAATAATAATAATAATAATAATAATAATAATAATAATACATTTTATTTATAAGCGCAGTTTTCATTTGCGTAAACAAAACTCAAAGTGCTACAGATTAAAAACGATGAGCAAAATATACATTTAAAAAATAAAATAAAAACATTTGATAGACAGACAAGACAACACTTTAAAATGGTTAAAGTCTAGCAAAATGCTCTGTTAAAAAGATGGGTTTTTAGGCCTGTTTTAAAAGCATCCACAGTCTGTGGTGTCCTCAGATGTTCAGGGAGAGCATTCCACAGTCTGGGAGCGGCGGAGCAGAAGGCGCGATCTCCCATGGTTTTGAGCTTGGTCCTGGGGGGAAGGAGGAGGTTAGCCTTTACACAACGGAGGTTTCTTGTGGAGGTTTGTGGGGTGAGCAATTCTCTGAGGTAGGATGGAGCATTTCCGTGAATGCACTGATGGGTGTAAAGGGTTAGGGTTAGTCAATCCTGAGTGAGATAGACATTGTGAGAAGAGAACGGCCAAACCCGACGCTAGCGAGCCTATCACAGCCGGGAAAAGGGTTTGTCCGCCACTTTCAAATCACTAACTACGAGCGGTACCCCCGGCTCACAGCCTCCGAGAGGCACTGCACATTGTACTGCTGGGAATGCCTGCTATTTACAACTAAATGTTTCGTAAATATTAATATAACTCTGTTGTTAAGGTGATGCATGGCCCGGTTATACTGTGTTTCTGTCTAAATGTATAGTTTCTAGAGCCATGACGTCATAATGATGGTATTAAGAGGTGGGATAATTCAGGTAGGACTGTGTAGGACATCACTGAAGGCCTAGGTGTGAAATGCACGGCCCGCCACTGGTATTGATCCATCCTGAGCTTCAGTGTTGAAGTGAATCCTAAGTGTGAGTGTAGCTGTGTACTGAGAAAGAGTTGTCCAGTTGTTGTGGCGACAATAAAGTCAAGAATAAAGTAAATCCACTGCACGTCCTCAGGTGATGGGAGGACATGAAGACTTTTCTGTTGGTTCAGCCAACAACAGAACAAGCAGCGTGCTTTGCTCGGGTCGTGTTAGCAAGGAAATCACAATGTTGGACAGCTAGGTAGATTCAGCAGCTACTCTGTGATGGTCAGCTACTGTAGCTGGAGGTGGTTCTGTAGCACAGTGACCCCATAGGATGCAGCAAAGTAATGTCACTACTCATAAAAGAGCTGATAGATTAGATGATCAACAGAAAATTAAACAACAACAATTTAGATGACAGATTAAGTTTATTAAATCAATCATGGAAAAAATTATTCAAGTTCCTCAAATATGAGGATTTTGCTGCCTTTCTCCATTTTATAGGATTGTAAACATATCTTTGGGTTTTGGGCTGTTGGTCAGACAAAATAAGCAATTAGAGGATGTTTCCCTGAGGCTACATCTAATTCTATGTTCTGTCAGTTCATAGACTGAACCATTTAAAATTAAAAGAAAAAAGATTGCTACATTGATTGATAAAGAAAACTATTGTTGGCTGTTGGCATTGAGAGCAGAACGACTGATTGATTGTTACTAACTATTGGACCGCTGCACAGATGCAACATGACAAACCTGAGTTTGAGTACCTGCTATAGTCTAACTTGTTCCGTTTCATAATGAACCAAAATTATTTGTACACTTCTCAGCGGGTGGGTTCCTTGTCGAGTGCGTTTCCTCCACTAGGTTGGTTTAAAGGCCCGGCTCCCCAGGGAGAAGGTGGCTCGCGTCTCCGGCCCTCAGCTTTAAAGAACCTCTTCCCGATATCGTGGTGGACGAGCTGCGCCGTCCCTCTCTCTGTGGGGAGGGATAGAGCCCCCTGCGCAGTCACCTGGGTGGACTTTTCTCGGTCGGCAACCCAACCAACCCATCTCTTTTACCATGTCATCAACATTCATATCAAGTAAAACATTGATTTTCATATGCACAGTTAAAAACAGTTTCCCTTCACAATTCTTCATTTGCATTCCACTCTGAACGGCGTATACAAAGGAAAAGTGAGAAATAAAGAACAACAATGTATACAAACAATATACAGAGAGACAGTGGGTAGCTAAATGTCTGTGGGTGCAGTGTGCATGTTGTTCTGCATGTGTATGTGTGTAAGGGGGTGGGGACAGTAGATTAGATGTGTGTATCAATTATATACAACCAATGTGTATATAATTAAATTGTTTACAAGTGCACAGAGCTCTTCATAGATCTAACCTCTTAATTTTGCTCTCAAAGTGAGATTGCATTTAACTTTAAAATGTATGAAATGTTCTCCTAGGGGAGCATGCCCCCTCTCTAAGTCCTGTGGGAAACACTGAGTAGGTCATCTAGCAAGATTACAATTGGAAATGATAGAGATTACCTAAACGTGAGTTGAGGCTGCATCCTCTTGCTTTGCTTTCCTGCAGTTCAAATGATGGACTACATGATCTGCCTTTTGGCCTGAGACGCACACACTTCTCACTGAGTTATGTAAAGACCTGTCTGTTTCCACAGCCTGCAAACCACCAGTACCCACCAGGGTTGCTTCAAGTTTTTCATGATTTATAGAATTACACATTTACCAATTATTTCCTTCTGACAGCATGACAACACCAAATATTTAAAAGGCAGACTAGCTGAGAGTTTAACATAACCACAAAGGCGCATGGCAAAATGCTCACAACGACAATGACAACGTGATGGCGTTTAGCAAGCATACTGTTTACCATTTTCACCATCTTAGTGTAGTGAGTTAGCATGCTAACATTTGCTAATAAACACAAAACACAAAGTGCAGCTGATGCTGATGGGAATGTCACTAGTTGTATAGATATTTGGTTATAAACCAAAATATTGAACACTCTCTCACACACTCACTGACAGCAAACAGACATCAAAGAACTAGTGGTGACGAAGGCAGACTGTTGCGTCATCTTACATAGCCTATCTCCTAGCCAAAAAGTTGCACTTCAACACACAACAAAGACTCCGACCAACAGCCAACCAGCGCGTTGTTCACGTTGCCTGCGTGAGAGAAAATAACTCTCCATACCAGCAGGCGCCGGTAGCAGTGGTTGCGTTAGAAAACATTTGAAAACAGAGAGCGTACGGTCACTTTTCATGTCAACACACACAAAGCAAATTAATTATTTTTTTCCCAATAGCAACAGCGGAGGCCACTGAAAACACTTTGGCCAGTGTGCCTAAACAAGAAAATACGAACAATGCAATTTTACAACATTTGTTTTAGGGTCTTTTCCTTGCACAGACGACTTCTCATGGCAGTTTCAATCGTGTTCTGAGGTTTGAACTCCCTCTGCTGCCACACCTGGAGACTGAATAAGCAGGCACTTCAGCCAAAATCAGGGAACATTTCTCCTAGGGAAATGATCATAAGTTGGCAGGACTCTTTGAATGTTGGATTTCATGTCCCGATCCCGCAAGCACTCGCTTCACAGAAAGGAAATCCTGCAGCAACTACTTCTGCACCGGCAGCGGAGAGGACGAACGCAGACATGCTGTGAATTACTTAAAGTTACGGTAGATCGCCCTCAGTTTTCTAAATTATTTTTAAAAATCGTTAAATGACGAAAAATATAAGGAACTGGGATCTGGGACATCTGGGAGGAGATCACAGGTCAACAGTATATGCCACATAAAATTGGTATACATCATCTGAAAGCTGGGGACCTGAAGATTCATTGAGATGCACCTCAGCACTGTGTGCCAAGATTTTCTCGTCATAAATCTGTAATAAACATTTTGTTTTGGTTAGGAGTCTATTCAAATTTGAAAGTGTATTGAGAGTGTATAAAGGCTTAGAACATTATGATGGAAGTATATGATGAACACTATCATGCTCTATTATGTCTCAAGGTGTTGCAGCAATTTTTTGTTTGTTGCATCTGTTACACAGATTTGGTGCGAAATGTAACCACTTTTGACAGCACAACTTTTGACAATTGGAGATTTCTGCAATAATTCTTTCACCAATTGGATGGCTAGGACTTCAGTTCTTGAAACCCTCTCATTGTCAATAAGCCTAGGAAAGCCATTGGGAGAAATGTGGGGTTTAGTGTCTTGCCCAAGAAACACGCTTCGACATGTCGACCGAGGATCGAACCACAGACCACTCTACTTCTTGAGCGACAGCCGGCTCTTCAGAAAATGTAAACCATTTCATACCATTGACTCAGCCTGTAACGCATCATCTTTTGTTAGAGAGCATCTTTGCTGTTACCTGACAGGAGCTGCATAGGTAATAAGTCACAACACTATTCCCCCAGACGCGCTGCAGCGTGTTTCAGAAGCAGTTGATCAAATTCACCTGTGGCAATCCATCCGGTAGATGTCAGACATTTCACTCAAAACTATAAATGTCAACCTCATGTGGTACTAGAGAAAAAATCAGTAAGTTGGTCAGTCATTATAAAAGTGGTTCTGATTCATCCTCTGGGGAACATGAATCTCTTTACAAAATATCATGGCATCCATTCAATGGTTGAGATATTTCAGCCTGGGCCTAAGTGATGGACCCAGTGCTGGAGCGAAACACATGGCCATCCATTGAAAACATGTGTAAGCTATATTAGATTTATATATGTATATATATATATATAAAAAATAAAATCACAAGGCAAAGGCACAAAGACTGTTTGCCACCATCTTTAACCCTCCACATGTAAGACATCATGTCATTCATTAATTCAGGAAGTGCAATACAGCGTTTCACTTTTCCTAAAGTCCTAGCATTTAATCTAGTCTAGTCTAGTCTCTTCATGCAGGAATCATTTCAGTATGTATTCCAAGTTGGAAATGAAACAAGTCATTCAAGTCAGGAGGGTTTACAAAGTGTTTCAATACTCTGGCAGTGAATTTATTCATGGAAATGGGACATGTAATCTGTATCTATATAGTATATTACATTATTATCATGTGAAACTAACTTTTCTCAACCCATTGAAAAGTGAAATGTAGTGGGAAGCTACCCTGGGAGTGTGGCAGCAGATGTGTGCACCAACAAGCCAAGTGTGTATGTATTCATTTCTGTTTGGGATTTTTTGGATGGTAAACAAGTTTGTTTAGAAACAGTGTCTCCATGTGAAACGGTCAAATATAGATTTTAGTATCTGCCACAAAAGTCCAGTGTTGGTCAGTTTCCAGTTAAAAGCTCCATAAAATACTACAAAGTACACTGAAACAATCAGGACAGATGGGGGATGTTGAGCTATTAACCTTATTGACAACACTTATATAGGCTTACAGAACTGTTTGACTGTTGAGTTGCTTTTTATGAGTTGTTGTATGTTGTTAACGTCCACACTGGAAGAAGGGGAGAGGAGATGGGACATTCATGGTGCTGCACGCAGTCGTACACACAAGAAGTGATGAAAGAGGTTGTGTGAAGAATGAAACCCTGGCTGACTTTCTCCCCTCCATCTTCTCTCTTCTCTTTTCTATCTTTTCTCAGAAAGTTACACAACTTGTCAGACAAAGCCGGAGTGACTGCACTGTAGGAAGGATGGAGCTGTTACATAATCACACTTTGTTTGACGCATACTGAGGCATTCTATGAATTTCTTTTTAGAAATAATAAAAAGGAAAATAAAAAGGTTTTCTATTCCAAAATACATTGAAAAGTGAAAGTAGAGGGAAGCTAACCTCAAAGTGTTGCAGCACTGACCTCGCTACCGCACATTATTCATTAATGTCATGAGCACAGATGTGTTCGATTCTAACTTAAAGTCTCAAAGATCTTTTTCCTTCTCCCTGGCGGCACCTATGACGATAAGCGGTAGTTGCAGGTGTGTTTCTGTATCTCACAGTGTGTTCCACAATGTGGCCCAGTTTGTAGTTCTATTAGAAATAACAACGGTGATCTTAACTAGTAACATTAACCAGTATCTATTTGAGACAAATAGATACGTCTATTAGAATCCTCTTATGTGAATCAACAATTTAGCTCCACTTCTGGTGACATTCAACTGAGGCGACTCCGGCAAAAGAGAAACATTACGCCATCAATGTCCGTATTACAGGTGGGCTTTCTCACAGCCACCACTGTGTCACCTCAACGAACGTTAGGGCTTTTACACGGGACAAGGTGGTGAAGGGCATCCTGCCTTATTCTTAGATGTTTGTTCTATATGGATGTGTGTGTGTTACTGTATGTTGACTGTACATGTAAACAGATACATTGTGTGTATATGGAAAGGCTTTGCCCAGCACAAAGAGAGACAATAAAGGCTAACCTTATCTAATGTCTTATCTTATCATTCGGTAATAGAAGGTGACTTAACAGACATTCATTTAAATGAAAGTCTTTGAGATTATTACAAGAAGACCTGCAGGAGCCAGGCAATAATGTCCCAGCATTAAGAACTGTGGTGCAGTTGCCGATGTGCTTTCTGATGTGTACGTGAATGGCGTTGCAAATGCTTACATCTAACTAAAAAAGGAGTCTGTCTTGTCTGTCTGTCTGTCTGTCTGTCTGTCTGTCTGTCTGTCTGTCTGTCTGTCTGTCTGTCTGTCTTGTCTGTCTGTCTGTCTGTCTTGTCTGTCTGCCAGTCTTTGATTTTCTCTACAACCGTTCATCCGATCGACTTCGCACTTGGCGGGGTATTGCTGAGGACACAAGTGCAGTGTTGGGACACATTTATTAGTAGTGCGTTATATATACTGTGACCCAATTGACTGCTACAACACCAAACGGCATGCTGGGTACAGCTATCTCTCTGTCGCTCGCTACAGTACATTCAAAAACAGTTGCAGAAAGAGAGACCAGAGATGTTACTTTGTAGCAAACTCAAACATTTCAAGCATCAGCGATGTAACGTCCGGAAAGATCGACTTTGTTCCTGGAAATAGCCTGGTCACAAATTCAGTATATAGCTGTTAGCAATGATGTGTATACTTTCTCGAGAAAGCTGCAAGCAGCAATACTAGAGGCCAAGCAATAGGTCCGTTAGGAATAAGCACGTTTTGAACTTGTACTGCACTAGTTAAGAAAATAGATGAAAAAACTACTATTATAACATGCAGGGTGTAGATTCTCCGGAGTGTACTACATCATGCATATCTGACGAAGTAAATACATCGAGATGATCATTTTAAAGACTTTTCAACCAAAGCCTTAGTGGCCACTGTGCACACAGACGAAACCAGACTGCAGTAGGGATGTTTTTCTCCTCTTAATGTCTCTAGCCCTGAACACACAGATGTAAAAATACACCCCATTCAGAGGGCCATGTTGCCTAGCAGCCAGTTGGTGGGTAGGATGGTGTGACAGTGTGTGAGATAGAAAATGTAGGAGACACAGAGCAGTGCTGTCAGGGAGAGAAAGGAGGAGAAAACACGCAATTTTTATGATAGATTCAGAATGTTTTTAACCCAAAGCCAAGAACATTCAGCCAACACTAATACACACTGATGTACAAGGTTGTGTTCTCACCAGACCTCACAATACTGTAGATTCTGGAAAAAGAGGCCAAGCTAAAACTATTCTTAATCATGGACTCTGTTTACAGTTAACATGGCAATATTTCAAGAATAGCATAAAATCAGCAAAAATGTGCCAACAGGCTTTTTCCTCATTAGTCATTCATCCATTATTCAGTGTGCCGAACACATAATATACAGCCCTGCCTATAGCTTGGTGGATCATGGTTGGATCATATTGTGTCTCCATGCCTTGGGCAGAAAGCAGGGACACACTCCAATACCAACCATCACATTAGACTCTGTAAAGATATAAGGTGGCACAATGTTTTCTGATTCAAAAACATGAAGATATGTATCAGGCAGCTGAGTTTGCAATGTCACTGTGTAGCAGAGTTCGACTGTTCTCTCTGCCCTCCATCCCACTGCACAAGCTGCACATTCAGCTGGCTTTGACCACTGCTGTTGGTTTAGGTTCTGCACTCTGTCTTATGGCCACAAACAGCCAGTGGACAAGTGTGTTGGCTGAATAAATAACAACAATTTAAATATTTTTATATAATTGATATTTTTATATTGAAAGTAACAGTAAAGGTGCTTTCGAATAGTTAGTGATTGTGGCTGCACCTGGGGACATGCTGCATCTAATACTATAACCAAACATGTACCATTATTCTGCTGCCAGCAGTTCACTTCAGTTGGGTGTTCTGTTGCTAGTACAGCAGCCACTAGCCTTGCTAATCGGCCGTACACCCATTACAAACTGATTGTATTACTTGCCCAGCGCCCTCATCGTCATTTTGCATCTTTTTCTTTCTCTAAAGTAAAACCCAGTTAGTATATTTTTGCGTGTCAGTGCCCACATTCATTAAATAGAATAACTGTTATTTGTGAAACACTAAGCATGTTATCCATATTTAGGCGGATGACGGACACTACAGTTATAAAGTGAAAGCAGAGAGTCGCCACTTATCACATGACAAGAGGAAGGAGACCTGACCGAAAACATGAGCAGGGCCACTCTAGACCCAGGGGTCTTCAAAGTTTTCAGGCCAAGGATATCCCGCCCTTTGCGGAACACAGCGGAGGAGGGAATGTGTCCAAAATATTTTTTTAAAAGATTTATCTACAAACAATTTTGCAACCCCCCTGCAGTACCTTCGTGGACCCCCTGTTGAAGACCGATGCTCTAGACCAGTGGTTCCCAAACGGTGTGCCAGACAAATCCCGGTGTGCTGTGGGATTTTGAAACAATTAGGCCTATTGCATTTAACTGTACACAAGGTTATGAATGATTTGTAATTTACTTCGCAGGGAGCACTGTACTTTATCAGTACTTTGTCCTACACACTTATGTCACAATATAGAAACAATAGGTCTTATATGCTTTGGCCTAAATATAAATAAAAACAATCATTAAAAAAAGAAATCTGTCAAAGCGAAGCCGTTTCAGCCATTTGCACATGGTGGGAAATATTAGAGTGTGACACATCAAAGGCTCTCTGCTAGTGTGAAGGAGAATAGCTATCTTAAAAGGACTAGGCTAAATAAATGATAACAGTGATACTATGTGTTATAGAGGGGATTTTGCCCAGATATGAACACAGGTGTGCCTTGAGATTTTGGCTTGGTCTTTGGTGTGCCTTGGCCACAGAAAGTTTGAAAACCACTGCTCTAGACAATGCTTGTGATTCCACCAGACGCGCTGCAGTGCAGTTCAGAAGCATCCCAGTAGAGGCTCTCCACTTTGCTCCACTAAAAACATGTCTAGTCTAGCGCGTTGCACAGAGCAGATTGAGCCGGGCAAGATGGAGGCTCCCAAAATGTTCCTGGCAGTGAAAGCTGGACCGGAGAGGCCAGACACACAGCTATCCAATGTTAAAAATCAAAGTAAGCCAGTAAGTCTTCGACAAAAAAATGTTTACGGTGTAAACTGTAACCCTTGTGCCACGAGTTTATTAACATCCCTAGTAGCCACTACTACTGGCACAGTTCTACAGCTGTTGTAACTGACAGTGTACATTCAGCCTTGTGTCAGATCTGTGTCCAAACAAATATTGACACAATCTTTGGCTGATGTAGCCTTACCAACGCAGCTACATAGAGCAGGTTGTAGCTTAAAATAGAGGAAATTGTTGGCAATATGACATAATTAATATAGCAGGTTTAGTTAACTGATATCATAAACATTGTTTACTGGTCCAGAGGTGGACACACAATACAGAAAACTCAGGTATCAGGAAAGTTAGCTCTTTGTCGTTTCTGGTGGAAAACCCAAGAAGGGTAAACCATCATCGACTCGGACAGCAGCAACAGATAGCCATGCATGTTCATGAGCGCGACAGCTGGCTTCTCTCTCCTTGACGCAACCTCTGCGGAGAGGCTGCCGTCATACTTACATTGGAAACAAAGTACACCCCAAGTAATAGGGCATGTGTCAAGAGGCTTTGTACTTTCATCAAAATGAACATCTATACATATCTACAGAAATCCTTTATATAAGCTTGTACACTACTGCAAGATCCTCCTGGACATTAAAGGGGTACATCACTGCCAATTGACTGGTCTCTGTAAGTAATATTATTTATTATTGATTTTTCCATACCTTTAATGATGAGATATATTTCCCTTTAATATCTCTGGTTAGTTCATTGTGGGCAATGAGTAAAGTAAATGAGTAAAACTGCTTTATGGCAATATTCCATATATTGTTGATCCTAGGTTTGTCAGATATTTAATTCACTGGATTAAGCAAAAGCAGAAATTCCTATCTGGTTATTTCTCTGTAAATTGTTTCTGAATTTAGTTTTTACTCAATGTACTACGTCCCAAACTATATTAATATCAATATTATGATTTACAGAAAGCTCTTCTACATACAGTATGTTTCCATCCCTATCTGGAAGGTCTAATAAAAGGAGCATGCAACCTATAGAGGACCAAACATCAGGAAATGTCACTATGTCACACAATGTTTTTCACTGAACTTTATGGAAATGCAATACTTAATGTGTGACTATCACACAAGGTATCAGGACAAATATGGGAACTGTGAACCATATAATTGTCTTCATTTATACGTATTAGGCCTACATCAATCTAGGTTGCTGGTAGTTCAGTTATTGGTAAGTAAAGCTACTGTCTGTATTTGTAACAGTATGTCCTGCCAGTACATGTTTCAGTACACTGACTGTTGCTGGTCGTAGCGAGACTCTGTTAACCCACTGCAACCCCAAATTCAACACCTGATGATGCAATCAGTGGCTGAGCAGCAGCAAGCAAGACTCAGTCCAGTCCCAAGACCTTTGATCATAAATACAACTTCAATATTTGAAACCAGGAATACTGAAGCAAGAGGGTCAGAAATATTCTTGCTCAAAGTCAATTTTACAATTACCCATACAAATTGTTTGTATTTATGAGTGTAAGACTAAAGTTAACTGCAGGTAGTACTGTACATGTGCAACTCTCAACAGAGATCATTCCCTAGCTACTTCCATCATCAGCTCTGCAAGAAAGAGATGTGTTTCATTATTTTATCCCTTGCATGATCGGACAAGTGACTTTCTAGATGTACTTGCCCGACGTGGCATTTTACTAGGCCTGGACAAGCGGGCAAGCCTTAATGTTGAGCCCTCCTTCTCCAGGGCTGCCTGTCAGAGACTGCAGTGACACAGAATCTTCTGTTAATGTTTGTATTTCAATATGATACTATCAAAGTACTTGAAATGTAAGTTATGAACAGACAAGGGATATCTTAATATCACTATTATTACCACCACCACTACTGCTTCTAGTAAGAATAATAATGCTAATAATAATATTGAATGTTAAAAGAAGTGCACATTGAGCCCAGAGGAAGGCTGTTCCACAGTCTGGGGGCGTATGAACTAAATGCAGCATCACTGTGGGCTTTAGTCCTGGGGCGAGGAACAATAACTGAGAGTCAGTGGAACATCGAGGCCAAGCTGTGGACACGCATTTCTAAATACTGATGATTAAAAAAATATTGTAACTAAATTGTGTTAGTGTGACATGAAATTGAAGTAAGTAAGTTGTTATCATTCACAGTCATCTATTAACACTGTGGCTCTCTTCACTCTTTTCCTATCAAGCTGCTTTTTTGATGATACATGAATGATGAGGCACTTGCATACATGCAGTATAGTCTTAGCATCCTGCATCCAAAGAATTATACTATCCAGGGGAGACTGCAATGTCACTGGCTGCAAAAACCACAGAGTAAACAGGGATGAGGTGAATACAGATTGTCAGTACCACTGCTATCAAACTGCATGGCTTTCTTTATACCAGGATTGCAGCCTGGCCTCGTTGTTATGTGGCATCTCAACAGCATACAGTGTCTTTGCTATGTTCAAGTATCCACAATGATAACTCCATATGTATTAGCATCAATAGTTTAACCTGATTGTGGAATTCAGTGTGGTTGTTGACCAGTCAGTCAAACAATAAATCAGCCAGCCAAATCAAACAGCGGCCGCCAGCCCACCAGTCAGCTCCATGTACACCTCTGCAAAATAACAACGTTATTATAGATAGATAGATAGATAGATAGATAGATAGATAGATAGATAGATAGATAGATAGATAGATAGATAGATAGATAGATAGATAGATAGATAATAAGAAAATGAAAAGATAGATGGATAGATAGAAAGATAGATAAGATAGAATAGATAGATAGAAAGATAGATAAGATAGAATAGATAGATAGAAAGATAGTTTGATAGATAGATAGATAGATAGATAGATAGATAGATAGATAGATAGATAGATAGATAGATAGATAGATAGATAGATAGATAGATAGATAGATAGATAGATAGATAGATAGATAGATAGATAGATAGATAGATAGATAGATAGATAGATATTTCACCTCTACAAAATAAAAGCACGGCAGAAGAGTGACGCTGTCCTTGGTCTCATTCCCGCCTTTCAGCCGCTCCTTGGCACGAGACATCACGAGTGGCCGGTGGTCTCTCCCGTTGCCGGGAGACAGGCAGCTGTACTTGATTCCCGTCGTAATTTTGGCGGAATTCCGAAAGAGTCCGGTTCCCCCAAACCCTTAACGTTGGATCTCCATAGCCCGGCGAAGAGAGCTGAGATGCCTAATGTGATTGGTCCGAGGTAGTCCCTAAAATACGTTTTTTTGGGCTTTAAATAATTGTGCCAGCGCAGGACTGGCACTGTCCGCCCTGTGTGCTGGCATTAAAATCCATCGTGACAATGTGTAGGGTGTTCAGAGGAGCAGTCACCCCGGGCACCTCAGCGACGTTTCACTTCTCTCTCCTCCAGCTCTGCTCTGCTGCAGCAGGTGAGCGGCGTTAAGCTAGACACAATAACCAATTACATTTCCTGTCATGATTTTCAAAATAAACCAATTTGACCATTTCTCAGCACTGTTTCCTATTCAATCAATGTGTCATGTTTAAACAACGCTTGTGCAAAACTTAGGAACGTTTTTACTCGTATTAGTATAAGTAAAAAAAAGTTTGCTTATATTTTAACGCTAGAACTATACTACAAAAATAATAACCACATCTGATCTATCCGGCTAACTTTCACTAACTTGATGCATATCAGCAGGTGCCAGGCAGTGAAAGAGATCATTGAGAAGAGCTAAACTTAATTACGTCCCACTCTGCACCAAATTAAGGCGTACTCTATTTTCAGTTTTTATTTAACCTACCTTTTAAGATCCACAGACCTCGCTGTGAACAATTTCTGCCGGTAAAAAATTGTCTTTGTACATTTTTGTACAAGTGTGGTCTAGTTTATCCACAGACTACTGGGATATTTGAAAAGAATGAAGAAAAATCCATTCACCTTCATTGTTTTGGAAATGACAAGGGTGGGTAACAAACCGTAGTATTTATTTTTTAATAAAATAAAATTTTTTAAATAAATGTTTTAATAAAATAAGTAGCCATAAGTAGCGATGGCAGAGTCGGGAAACATGTCCGCTACACTGTGACTGAAATCATCGCAGAAGCTGAAGGCTACATTATTTTTGGCGCAAAGTATTGACATCTTTCCCTCAGCTTTGGTCACTTGGTCTGCCTCCGACACAGTTCTTGTCACAAATTAAGTCATTGACAGTGTATGTGTTTGTGCCTCTTGGCGTGCTTGTGCTTGGACGATTTTTCTTGCTGGCGAACATCGCTTGTTCCACCGTGTGCGATGCTAACATCTGAATGGCACACTTTACAAAAAGCACGAGTTTGCCCGACTCTGCTTTTAATAAATAAGGGAATGTCTCCTCTCATTTGGTACTTACATAAAGTTTTAACTTGTTTGGCAGGTACAACTGCGTCTCCATCTATCTCCCGTTCACTGTGACTCTCATCCATATGTTTTCGTCTTCTTCTGCGTTATTGTTCCTGTTTTCTTCTTCTGTGTGTTTACTGGCGGATAACGTTTTTCAGCTAATGTTAAACATAATACTGCCATCTGCTCTACCAGAGGCCACTTTACACTTTTTTTAATTAGGCCTATTTTTTTTTTTTTTTTGAAAGGTTAAAAATACGGGATAATCCCGGGAAAACGGGAGGGTTGACATGCTTCTATGCTTCTAACACCTCTATTTACTGTGTCAAATCTTAATTTTATTTCGAATGTTAGACCATTGTATTTAGGTAAAGTTATTGTGTGGCTGCTTGTGTTGAGATTAGGCTACATTTAACATGTGTGAACTTATTTTGTTAAGTTAGTTAACTTAACAATAAAACATATTGTTTGTTATCAGTAGACTACTGAAACATATTGTATCAGCTGTACTATAATACAAATAATTCTGATACCACAGTTGTGTGGACATGAGTTGACAGCAGTGTCGTTTCCTTCTCAGATACTTTTAGAGTATTTTGAAAAGGTGAAAGTATCCAGTGTTAGCATTTGGTATTAGAAAGAGGTCCCTTTAAATCATCTTTCCTGGCCCCCAGCTGGAGAACTACTGATATACATTATCCATTAGCCTCTATTGTATCAAAATAACCCTAAACTCTTTGCATAACGAGATATCACTAGCAGTTTAATGTGTATTCCTTTTACACATTTTCAACCCAACAGGGTTCACCGACTGAGTGATTCATCTTCTCATTATACAACCTTTGGAGGAAAACCAAAACCTATCGATGGGCATGACGTCAGAAGTGTGCTAAAAACCTATTTTCCGTAAGGGTAGTGCGCATGAGCGTGTGTGAACGCCCCCTTGTAGCACAACAGAGCTGTGCTGTGATCATATGTGGGGCACACAGCCTTCAGCACACACGGCCACACAACACTGTGCCAAGTTATGGCCTGAGGCACTGTATGCAATATGTTGTCATTGTGTTGACAGACCGCCAGCACACATGTGATCAGCCCCATCAGTCAGCTGCACCTTTACACCAGTGTTAAGGGCAGTGTGACGGGCAGGGTACACTGCTTAAGTACACTGGTAGCTGGAGGTACTTTAATTAAAACGTGATAAATGCATAATAAGTCATTATGTTCATAATCGATTTTCTAGGAATTAGAAAATCCATTTCTAAACGCAAAAAAATGGAGCAGTATGACATCATGGGAGTTCATTATGTCAGCTTCTCCCCTTAGGATTCCTTCAGTGTCCCTAGTTCAGAAGCAGAATTTTCTACAGAGGTCTCCTCCTCTCCTCAAAAAACAGTAAATAAAGCAGGTAAAAAGCAGAGTTTCTCCTGCACGCTGTTCGGCTGCCGCTCACGCTTGCTCAGCTTGTTTCTCTTAAGATCCAGACGTCCAAGGACTAAAATCCTTCATCTGGTTAAAATATAGAGGTAAAAAGCACCAAGATGTAAAAAGTGTCTGGTAAAAATGTGTCTTAAAACGTGAGTTTATGAAGCTTCTGGCAGACAAACAACGACGCCATGACAGGAGAGAGGAAACTTTACCCTCAGGAAGATCACACATTTCTCTAAAACTGTTGGGATAATTTAAGTACACGAGTGACAATAACGAAAAATGTGAATTTAACTGATACTGTTAAAATGAAGTTCATAATTACACCAAAGTGACAGGATTTACACCAGCTGGAAGATATGAAGCAGTGTTTTGCAAACAGATACAACTAGATTGAAAGTCCTTTTCATGCCACTATCAAATGTTTTGCCTGTTGGTCAGACATCAAAATCAGAGATGCAGGGTTTGTGTTAGACGCCTGATGCTGATCTTAATAAGAACTTCACATTTTATGTGACGCTATATATGTTGAAAATAGAACATTTAATGAGTACAGCTTTGGTACAAGTATTCCATATCTTGCAACTATACTTGTAAAAATGACAATACATTGTAAATCAATAATGATGCTCTCCCAAAATCATCCACGATGTGCTGTCAAAAAAATGTTTTAAGGTCAGACCTCGTCACTGTTATCCTCTTCTGACATTTAGAAATATTAGGTAGTTTGATTCATTTATTAATGTGATTGATTGCCTGATCAATGACTTAGCGTTTTCTTTCTTTATGAAACTATACATTTGTAAGCTTTTTTAAGATTTACGTCTTCAGTTAGAACGGGGCTTATAGCTGAGAAACAGAAGTAGAGAAGTCACAAATTATAGAGAGAACACACTTTTTAGTGCTTTCATGACATCTGTTACTTCCACTTGATGTAATTCTAATGAAATGTGTTTTTTAACCGTAGTCTAAATGATGGTTCAGAACCCTTTCCACACTGACAAGAATAAATAGAAAACTGAACCCCTTTCTCAGTTTTTGGCCATGAAATTTAAAGATGACAAAACGGTGACTAAATACACTTAATAACACAAATGTTGGCACCTTCTGTATGCCTAACTTCCACTATATATTATGAAGTATTACAAATAATAAAAATAAACCATTGCTCACCACTGTTAGCAGGACTGCTTGTCTTTTAATAATACTCTGTACCAGCTGTATTTACTGGGGGCTATGTTGATCAAATATTTTGATTGCAATAATCTCTTACAATATCTGAGACACCAGTCTTGTTCCATGGTCCTGCTGCACTTGACTCTTATGTGACCCTAACACTTTATTACTGCCGGCGATCCGTTGGTCAGTGATGGAGGAACTGAAGCTTATAATGCCTGTGCACACATCACAGCTCACTACAACATGTACATGTAGTGAGAGAAGAAGAGTGAGACTGACCTGGGGTCTGATCCTCATTATGTCTTCATGGCAGAGATCCTGTACTTGCACTGTGTCACTGTACTCTCATCTGCTTCAACCGCTTTTATCACAACTGAAAGGGAAGACTACTGGTACACTAATAGATTCTGGGCCAGCAAAAGCATGCCAGTCCAATAGGGGATAATGCTCTCTCTCTCTCTCTCTCTCTCGCTCTCTCTCTCTCTCTCTCTCTCTCTCTCTCTCTCACTCTCTCTCTCTCTCCCTCTGTTTCCCTCCCTCTCTGTGTGTGTGTGTCTCTCTCTCTCTCTCTCTCTAAGCGCATGCTGGGAGTTTGTGTGCGAGTGAGACACTGAGCGTGTGCTTTTTCGGTGTGTTTGGGTATGGTGTTTGAGGTGTGTGTGAGGTTTTCTCTTGCTGCTGTCTCGCCGGTAGGCGTCTGACGCCATGGTCAATGGAGAATTTGCCAAGCTCACGAGGAAACATGGCATTAAGATGTCTGCCGGTTTCCTGTGTAGCGTAGAGGATATTGGTTTAGCTGTGGGGGAAAAGGTCGGACACAGCAGTATTAAGTCACTGGCGCGGATGAACGGCGCTGTTGTAATTTTCCTGGACCAGCTTGAGAAGGTGAACCACGTCATTGAGACAGGTATCGTGGTGAACGATGTGTTTGTGAAGGTGTTGCCACTCACGCAACCCGCAACCAAAGTTGTTATTTCTAACGGTTATTTCATAACCGATGAGTTTCTCAGGAGAGAGCTGTCCAGACACGGGAAAGTTGTTTCCCCGGTGAAAAAGATTCTGTCTGGATGTAAGTCTCAGTTACTGAAACATGTAGTGTCTTCACCGTAGACAGCTGTATATGATTCTTAATAACCGGGATGTGGAGCTCAACCTCCGCTTCCATGTTAGAGTAGATGATTATGATTACGTGATTTTTGTCACCTCATCAGGCATGAAATGTTTTGGCTACGGAGAGGAGGGACACACCGCAAGAGCCTGTCCGAGACGCGGGGACCCAGCTCCGTCTGGTCCTGGAGGGGCGGTGGCTGCTGCGGCGGAGGACTCTCTGCCGAGGGTAGCCGTGGCTCCGGCGGGGGGATCTGTGTCCGACCTGGCGCACGAGGTGTGTAGTGTTAATTTAAGTGGTATGGGGAAAAATAATGGGGAAAAAAATTACCAAGATATTCTAGGTGAAGTAGGAGGAAGTGAGGTCGAAAAAAACAAGGAGGGAGAAGAGGTGCAGGTAGAGAGGGAAGGTGGTTTGGGAGGAGAGCAGGTAAAGGAGGCAGTTGATTTGGGAGGAGAGCAGGTAAAGGAGGCAGGAGAGGTGCGCGTAGAGGAGGCAGGAGAGGTAACAGGAGAGGTGCAGGTTACATGGCGTGAGCAGGTAGAGGAAGCGGAGATGGAGGAGGAAGAGGCAGCAGCAGCACTGGAGACAGTACAGCAAATACCTGCTGCCAAACATAAGAAAAGGTCAAAGAAAGCATCCATCGATGCTAAAAACAGTAAAGTTGGGGAAGAGGAACAGACTGTGGGCAGGGACAGACGGACAAGAGTCTTAGTGAGGAAGAGTGTCTGTAAAACAGCAGTGATATCCCTGGTTTTAAGTTAAGTAACAGTCAGAGGGAAAAAATGTATACGGCTAAAGTTTAAAAGTTTTCCTCCAACAAACTAAAAACCAACATGGTGTAGAAGTGGAGGATTACTTTCCTGATTTGGTAGTTTTTAATACCTCAACCAGACTCCATATAAGTCAAAGAGAGGAGTCCAGCCTCACTGACCAAGAGTATTATAGATTAAAGAAACTTGTGGTAAAAGTAATAAAATAAAACACATTTTAATGATGCGTGTTTTAAATAATATATTTGTTTGTTTTTTTGCTTTTAACATCTCAGTAGTGATCCGGTGAGCTGTTCGTTTTTATTCTTCCCTCTACTCTACTCTGTGATGCATTACCTCAGGTCTCAGAGGAGACCAACTCACAGCTAGAGGGATCGTTGACTATGCAGGAGCTGCAGGTAGCTTTATAGGTCATGCAGGGACGGCGAGCTCCCGGCATCGACGTCCTCACAGTTGAGATTTTTAAAGCCTTCTGGGACATTTTAGCAAATGATCTCTTAGATGTTTTTAATGAAAGCCTGGCCTCTGGTTCCATGCCGATGTCCTGCCACAGAGCCGTAATAACACTTCTGCCTAAGTAGGGAAACCTGCAGGACATCGGTAATTGGCGTCCTGTGTGTTTGCTGTGTGCGGATTACAAGCTTCTGTCCAAGGAGCCAACTTCCTCTGGAAAGTGATGGAGAAGTTTGGGTTCAGCCCTGGATTCATAGCTAAAATCAAGGTGTTGTACAGTGAAGTTGATAGTGTGCTGAAGTTCAATGGTAGTTTATGTGCTCCTTTTAGAGTGTGTAGAGGGGTCCGGCAGGGCTGTGCCCCTTCAACAGGGGGTCCGCGGAGGTACTGCAGGGGGGTCGCACATTCACATCCTCCCCACCCCCCCTCGCACAGATCTCCGACAGCACCCCCACCTCTTACAGAACTCTGACAGCACCCCCCCCCCCCCTTTTGTTTGAAGCAGGGGGTCCCTGCTCCATGCTACACCAGTTTGGGGGTCCTTGGCCTGAGAAACGTTGAAGACCCCTGCTCTATGCGCTCTCCCTTGAATCTCTCCTCCTGGTTTTAGTAGAAGCATTGTTTTATCAGCTTATGTGGATGATGTCATTGTTTTCATTGAAAGCCAGAAGGAAGCAGATATTTTAACCAATATTGTAAAAGATTTCAGCATGGCATCAGCAGCGAGGGTGAATTGGAAGAAAAGTGAAACCCTCGCTGTCGGGGAGTGGCGTGGCGGTCTCCCAGTTCTTCCCCAGAGCCTCACTTCGAGAAAATACAAAGATTTTATACAAACCTCCCCTCAAAAAGTGGACTGCCGACTTTCAGTTGAAGATTTTACATGGTGCTATCGCCTCAAATGCCTTTATCTCTGTTATTAATCCTGCTGTTTTAAATAATTGTCCGTTTTATAATTTACGTGAGACTGTCTTCCACGTTTTCACTGAGTGTAAGAGACTCACGGGTTTCTTCTCTCTTTTAACATTGGTTTTTAGTCTCTTTGTTATTTTTATTGAGAGTGTTTTTGTCATGGGAGCTGCCTACAAAAAAGAAAAGTGGCAGCTCCTAAACTTCTTCTCAGGAGAAGCCAAAATGGCCATCTACATGAGTAGAAAGAACAGAGTGGAAAAAAGAGAAGGGCAGGAGGCGAAAGCAGTGTGGCTGTGCAATATTAGAGCAAGACTCTGGCTCGAGTTCAGGTTTTATAAACATATAGGAGACATAGACACTTTTAAACGTCAGTGATGATGATTTACACAAGATTTTATTGGATAGTTTTTTATTATTTTCTGTTAACCCTTTGAAACACAAGCTTATGCAAACCCCTTTCTGGGGTGCGGCATGGTTCAAGGGTGGCCCGTGTTGGCCTGTGGTGTTATTTTGTGCACGGCTGGGTGTTTCTTTGCTGTGTTTCTGGGGATCGATTTATTTGGTCATTTGGTGTTCCGGCTGTTAATTGAATGTCTTGTTTTTGGTTGCTGCGGGTCATTGTTTTCATTTTCCCTTTCTTGATTATTTGTTTATTTAATAAAAGAGCACCTGTTCAATGAAACACTGATACCGCTTTTAGTATTCGGAGACGTGTTATACTTAAAAAATGCATGCATAAAGTTGTATTCAAATGTATTAAATATATGGCGCTATAGCATTCTGGATTTTGGACTTTGAGAAATAGTTTTCCCAAACATTTCCATTCTGTTTTGCAAAGCTTTCTTTATATTTGGTTCAATTACATTTTTCCCACAGGTTTCCAAAAATAGTTTTGTTCTATTGAATTATTGATTTTGACAATTTGTCATTTGTATTTGGCCTTTATTTGGTTGATTCTTTTCTTGTATTGTTTAAAGGTTCAATGTCTAGTTCCGGGCCACTTGTTTCAAATAAATAGGCAGCAGTATTTCACCTCTAAACTGGGTCCTAAATTCATCAATCATCAAAACCATCAGTTATTAAAAAACAACTATATTATGTTAACCTGATTATATTTTAGTTGTAGTTTGTTTTATATCTTATAACGTGGGGCTGAGATATCTGTGAGTTGACTGTGGCACTGGGGGCTGTACGGATCGTGTAACTTTACGTTAGTTAGTTACATTTATTGAACTAAATCCAAAGTGGCAGTAACGTGGAGGGGGGGAGAGAGCCGCCTTCGTCAGATGGAGCCCCAGTCAGCACTCTCCGTCAACAGTGAGTCTGCTGACGGCTGCAGACTGACATATACTTGGAGAAACAGTGAGGACGAGGCAAGATGGTTTGGGATGTTTTCTCATTTCTGCCACTTTTAATGTAATCCAATAAACAAACTATAAAACAGACACGGAACATGGCAGCTGTACTTCTTCTCCCTCTGTACTGAGGACAGACTGCAGCTACAGTGACTCACTATCACCTCTAGAGGAACAAGTGGTATTACAGATTGGACAGAGTGCAGCTAGCTGTTAGATTAGATTAGATTATGTTACATTAAAGTCATTTAGCAGATGCTCTTATCCAGAGAGATTTACAGTGAACTAAGTACAGGGACAGTCTCCCTGGAGCAGTTTAGGGTTAAGTACCTTGCTCAGGGGCACAATGGTGGCAGCCCTGGTATTGAACTAACAACCTTCTGGTGTTGTATTTGGACCACTAGACTATCACTACCCATGTTAGCATGCTAACTTCAGTAGATATCTCTGCAACACAACACATAGACGTCTTTGACACAACGTCAACATTGTTACCTCTTCACACTCTGTTGATAATTTTAGTTCATTGTTTTATTGTTTTAAATTTAAATTCTTACACACTGAACCTTTTAAGGGCTGTGTGGTATTCATGGCGTAATTCTTGGTTTCAGGGTCTTTATGTTTCTTGTTTGACAGGTTTCTGAGATGATTTATGAAAAAGGAACAATCACTGTTAAAGCATTGTTTTTTGTTTGATTTGCAGTATGTTCTCTTCAATTTAGAATATTCATAAATATATGATTATTATATGATGCTTTGTGTTTTTAAATGCATTGGTGTTATCATTGAGACTTTTCTCAGTCCATTTGTAGTGTTTTGGAGGGTAACATGTTGTCATCAGGGGGATGTGTGGTCGGATATGAGACGTTGTGATAAGACTGTAAATGCATTTATGTTGTCTGGATATAGATCTGTGATGGCCTAATCCAGCGGTGTCCAAACTTTTTTCACTGAGGGCCATATACAGAAAAATATACAAAGGGCTGGGCCACACTTTTGAGGTATATTGCCTATAAAAAAAACCAAGGGGGGGGGGGGGGGGATGAGGGGAAATGGGGATGGATATATCTCAAGCTTGTTAAGTTAGCTGGCAAGTCAAAACTGGGTTTCTGTGTTTGAACAAAGACGTACAATACATTCAAGCGCAAGTTTCTATCTGGGCCATCTTCCATTAGACTTTTAGAATTTGCTGCGGGCCAATTAAAAATGGACCGAGGGCCACAGTTGGCCCGCGGGCCGTAGTTTGGACACCCCTGGCCTAATCAATCACACTAATTATTGCCATCTGTATCTAGAATCATTCTCCTCCCCAGTTCTGGCATTACAATCCTCACATAACACTACAGAGCTAAGTGACTGGAAATTAAGTATTTCTTTCTGGAGTTCATGAAGATATTCTTTTGAGTCATATAGTCAGGTGGCTTAACGAATTTAACGTTACGGAGCGGATACAAGCACCAAATTTTGTATGAAGGTTCTCCTGGTCCTACTGATCAATTTTAACCGTAGGAGCCTTCGTGAAATATTTTAGGGTTGCCCATAATTCATGAAAATCCCAAATTCATGTTTGGCTTGGAAGTGCTGTAAATGTCTCTGTTGTACTGATTTATTATTTTAAAATGTTGCAACCATTTTAATATTGCTAGGATATAAAACTTATGTATAATTCTTATTTATTAGTTAGAATTTAATATTAACCCTTTAACACCTAAGCCTAAAAAGCCTCAAAACATCCGAATGACAAATGGAAAATGGTTTGCTTACACCAAAAGTTGCTCATCTTTCTGCAGGTCCAACACTGAGATGTACAGCAACATGCCTACGAACTTCTTCATTTCTTCTGGAGTTATATCAGTGCAGATGAACTTTCTCCCTCTCTCCATGTTTTTGGTTGCATTCTTGTTTGAGTTTTTACAGAGGAGTTTGTAAACTGCAGCATAAAAGTGGGAATAAATGTCACCTGGTGCTGGGTTTCCCATATCAAGAGGGGTTGGACACCTGGGGTGGTTGAGGGACTCCATCATCGGGCTCTGCCTCAGTCTGCCATCTTTGATGATGTGGTGAGGGGCTTCTGTCTCTGACAGCATCACCAGATGCTCCAGCATCCCCACAGCACAGGGGAAGCAAATCAAGGTGCTTCAAAACAATGTGGCACTTTTTTGGCCAATTGTACATTTCCATGCAGAGCTGGAATGGAGCGGGATAGTGATTTGAAGGAATTCTCTGCCCATGAAATACAATCCTTCCCACCTTCACTTTCTTATTTTGACAAGCTACATTTGCCAAGTACAAAATCTGAACTGCTGAAATGTATTGAACCTTTGGAGCAATCTGAGCCACCTAAAATATGTGATTGCAAGGTCCTGGATGGGGCTGTTATTGTCCACTGCCTGCCAACTGCTGGTATTGTAATATTCAATGAATATGCAGTCAGCGTTTTTATTCCTCATCTAGAAAAGCAACTACAGGACACCACAAGGCTGAATGTTGTGTGGGATACATACATCCCTGGCAGTTTGAAAGAAGCTACTCGGGAAAAGAGGGGGAAAGGGGTGTGAAGGAAGGTGTCTGGTCAGACCAAGATGCCAAGCAACTGGATGGACTTCCTGCATGACCCCGAGAACAAGAAAGAACTCTTTGCTTTTCTGACCTCCAGTGTTGCAGAGTTCATATGTCCACCAGGGAAATCTGTCTACATAACATCGGGTGAATCAGTCATATGTATAGGTTCCAACAGTCCCATGCCAAACTGCAATCATGAGGAAGCTGACACACGTGTTGTAGCCCATGCAATGCACGCATTGGATCAAGACAGAAAAACTATTTTAGTACGCACTGTGGACACAGATGTTGTAATTATCCTTGTAGGTGCATTCCACAATTTAACAGCAATTCAACCTTTGGCCGACATCTGGGTGGCATTTGACATGGGGAAGCATTACAGATTATATAGCATTAATGCCCTCTGTGCCAGCCTTGGGGCTGAAAGATCACATGCTCTACCAGTTATCCATGTACTTTCTGGGTGTGACACCACATCAGCCTTCAAAGGAAAGGGCAAGAAGTCCGCCTGACAAGCCTGACAGGCCTACAATGAGGTAACAGAAACATTTTCACATCTTGCTCGCCATCCTTTTGAGGTCTCGAATGAAGAGTCGCATCACTTCAATAAGCTTGCACGGCTTATTGTAGTCTTATATGACAAAGCCAGTGCATCACACTCTGTCAATGAGACAAGCAAATATATTTTCTGTCATAGGAATACCTCCATGGACAGACTGCCACCTACTCAGAATGCCCTACTACAACATATCCGACGGGCAATGTACCAAGCTGGGGTATGGACAACCAGCATACACACACTGCAAGTGGTTCCCTCTCCACATGATTATGGATGGACAAAATCAGCTGATTCATGGGCACCAATTTGGATGACAATTCCAGAAGCATCTAGATCATGTAGGGAATTGATAAGATGCTCATGCAAAGGAAATTGTACCACGTGCAAATGCGGCAAAGCCCACCTTGACTGTACACCACGTTGCAATTGCAAATGCAATGATGAATAATGCAAAATGCTACATTATTGTATTAAAGGTCATCATTAAAGGTTTGCTATTATATCATTTAAATATGTATGATTCACAAAAAAAGGATTCAAGACACATTTGAAGTGGTTGAATCCTCTTAGAGGTTTGGGCAGTCATGAGGACATGATCAGAAACATACAGTACACATACAGGGGATGTACCCTCCTCATGGTTTCAATTGATTTATTTCACTAGACTTACTTTACCTGGGCATACTTCTACCTTTTACTTGTATTAAAGGGTTTTATTAACATGTGCCACAACGCACTGACAGCTTAAACGCGTTAGTATGCAATGCTTCTTAATAAGGAACATTTCTACCTCCGGTACAGCAGGTGGCAGTGTGAGCTATTGCCTCATAACTCGACCGCCATGTTTTACTGTAGAAGAAGAAACAACCGAGTGGGATCAACTAATTTATATTCTATATATTAAAGTAGGGCATGGGTTAAAGATGCGTTTCAAAGTGTGTCTGCTTGTGTCAATAAGGTCCTGAGCTGTCGAGGTTAGTGGCGCTGTAACGCCTGTAGCCACATTACACGAGCAAGCTATGGAGAAAAGGTTCAGTCAGTGGAAGAAGCAGTGTGTGAGCAAGCTGGACCAGAGTAAGAAGGGCAGTGTGGATGAGGACATCACACATGTAGTGTCTCTGCTCAACGGCTGTGAGGAGTACTTCACCACCAGCTCCTGCTCCGGGAGGATCATCCTCATCGACGGGGTGAGAGGCGGAGGCTAACTCAGGCTAACTAGCTAACAAGCTGCTAGCGTCAGGAAAACGTTATTCCTTTGGCATGAGACATGCGTACCTATTTGAAATGATTCAATGTTATGACTGTTAGATTCCCAGCATTGTGTTAGTGTGGTTATTAAAGTGTTGTGTCTTCCCGCCAGGCTCCAGAGAGCAGTGAAGTTCACAAACGGAACTGTGTTTGGCTGTTTGTCTCGCACCACAAATGCAAATCTGATGAGCTGGTGAGACACTTTTTAATAGACTCCTGCTCAGCACTTCTGACATATATCTAATATTGTGTATTTAATATTACCGAGAGTCCACTGTGTGTGCTCCTCAGGTGGCTGCTCTGGCCAGCTCCAGTGGAGATGTAGTGATGAAGTTTGAGCCCTTTGTGCTCCATGTACAGTGCAGGCGGCTGGAGGACGCACAGCTGCTGGTGAGACTGACACTGTGTGTGTCTGTGTGTAAGAACCATCACAGTGTTGGTTTACATACAACACTGATGCTGTGAATGAAGATCTGCTCTTTTACTGCTTATTATAGAAAGCAATGACTGTCATACTACTGTAATTATTGAAAGTGCTGCAGATGTCCTATTCATTTGTATGATCGTTGATTCTTACTAATTAATGCCAGTGATTTTTACAGGTACCATACTCTATGTCTTAAGATTGATTTCCTTCCTTCCAGTGAGCCTCTGCTCTCTATTGGTTTCAGTCAGCGGGAATGGGATTGTTCCGGTATGGAGAAGTGGCTGATGGTATGCCACTCTTAGTCCAATGTCATATTCCCATTCTTAGTGGTATGCCACTATCATTATTTAAATGTTGCTGCTTTTCTACTGGCACTGGAAAACCACAGCATGTTCCACTCCCCACAGAGGTAACTTCAGGGTTTCAGTCCTACGACTGTGCTTCACTTCTTACTGGGGTAGATCACCATGGTAACTCATGCTGCACACCTAACCTGCTCCGGAGCAGTTTATGTTACTCTTGCCTCTGATTGCCTAGTGATATCATATTATATCTATTTATTTACACATTCATGCAGTCAGAGATTTTATACCAGCTGTCCTTCCTGCATGTGTCAGTTTAAACTGTTACTTTTAGCTCGATTATGTGTTTAACTTTTTCGTATTTGTCTGATATTATAGTTTACTCTTAATTTGTGAAATATGATGCTCTGATGACAGCACACTTGTTCCTGTTTATGATTGTCATACGCTGCTAACCCCGCCCCTTTAATGTGAAGGCTCATCGTCAGGCTGAGAAACCCTGGGTACACTTAGTGAGGTGACGACCACCGTCGTAGGACAGTTTAGCGGGATGGCGGGGGTTAGTGAAGCTAAGATATGATGAACTCGCTTCATAGTGCAGGCCTCAGGAGCTGATGGAGTACCTATCTCTATCTAGTGCTAAGTTTGTTTCTTAGTGTACGTAGAAGGAAGGAAACCAAACTAAAAGTTCCTGTACACGCTGAGAAATGCATTATCAATTTGTAGTTAAAGCCTCAAACTGTGATCGATGTACAGGTGAATTTACACTTCACTGTCACGATCAACATGGAGGACAGTCTGCATTCCAGTGCACCAACTAAACACTTAACACTGTGGATTAGGTTTCTGTTCAGACATAAGTGTCGTGGGAGATTGTGTTGCTCGATTGTCTCATTAGACTTTGGTATGGGGCCATTTTTCAGTATAGTGCTATTATATTATTTTAAATAAAGTGAGTCTTGTCTCTCCTCTAGCACTCAGTGGCCATCAACTCAGGCTTCAGGAACTCTGGCCTCACTGTCAGCAAGACAGGAAAAATCATCACGGTAGGCTTTGTGACATCAATGACATTTCCAGGATTGTACCATCAGATTCCTTTGAATATTAGTAAATTGACCTTTGGACAATCCAGGCAGTAGAAATGTCCCTCTGCTTTGCCGTATGAGTTGCTTGCATGTAAAAGGAGTTATCATGTCCTTGCTGTATTTTGTCCCTCCAGGCCGTCCGCAGCACCCACGGCCTGGAGGCTCCTCTCAGCCATGAAGGGAAGCTCCTGGTTCCTCATGAATACATCCATTTCCTGAGTCAGACAGCCAATCGGAAGATGGAGGAGAACCTCCGACGCATCCACAGGTCAGTCTGCTGATCGGCTCCCTCCTATCCAGGCCCACAACACAAATCACAAGCTTATTACTAGTTCTATTCATCAGAATTTAATTGAAATCTGCTACAGGGAAATCTCATTCATGCGTTCATGTATTTGTGTTTGCTTATCTCCAGGTTCTACCAGAACC
Organism: Cottoperca gobio; assembly: GCF_900634415.1. Taxonomy (NCBI): domain Eukaryota; kingdom Metazoa; phylum Chordata; class Actinopteri; order Perciformes; family Bovichtidae; genus Cottoperca; species Cottoperca gobio. The sequence continues at coordinate 23,603,028 of NC_041371.1, forward strand.
TCCTGTCAGCCCTGCCTATAGAGAAACTCCAAATCTCAGATCCTCCCATCTCACATGGAGCACAAGAGACCCCTCACAGACTGGAGACAGAGGAGGAACAGGAGAAGAAGAAAACCAGTGTGTATGAACGGAGGCGGAAGAGAGAACTACACCATCAGACTGACTCTTTCCATGGTGACGGGTCTGTACCAGAGCTGGACGACTGTCTGGATCTGTTCACATGAGGTGTACATATGAAATATATCACTGACTGTAACACATTGTTTGTTTCATTGGAGAGAGCTGGGGCCTGGATCACCATGGTAACCTACACTGCAGCGCAGTCAGTAGTAAACAGCCTGAGAGATGAGCTTGCTCACTTCTACACACTCCCAATAACATGACAAACTATAAAACCCTGATGATGATTTATTCATTGTAGTTACAAAGCAGTAAATGGGCTTCTGTGGCTCAGACTCATGATGCTGGATGCTAACAAGATAGTCTGTTTATCTCTCCCTAGGGTTTCAGAATGGTGTTGTGCTGCTGTCAGGCCTGTCTGTCTTAAGGCTTAAAGGGAACCAACATAAACATGTAATGTCTTTATTCTACTGCCATAACGCTGTGCACTCAACATGTACGTCATAATGACAAGGTAAAGCAAAAATGCAGATTCTCATTTATAATGTAGACCAAATTAAAGTATCATGTGTTATCATGGAACATGTATCATCATAACGAACGGTTTGGAAAACGCTCTATTTGTCTTTTGGAACAGAGCACTACAACACTACTGCATCAGACAGAACATTAGCTGCAGACTGTCAAAGATACCTAAAATGAAGATCCGGTCGCAGGAAAATCAGACTTAGGCTAACCCTAGGATAGGGTGGTGATGGCCTCGTGGTCTAGTAGTACGGCTTCCAAACAGAACACCAGATGGTTGTGAGTTCAACACCAGGGCTGCCACCATTGTGCCCCTGAGCAAGGTACTTAACCCTGAGTTGCTCCAGGGAGACTGTCCCTGTACTTAGTTCACTGTAAGTCTCTCTGGATAAGAGCGTCTGCTGAATGACCTGTAATGTAATGTAACGTAATGTAATGTAATGTAACCCAGCAACAGGACTGTGGTTCCATCATCCTGGCTCCAGATGCACTCGGCTGGCAGACACAGGACAGAGTGGAGGACTCTGTGTTTTGACTCAAACGTCAAAAGTTGATGGACAATGTTTCCCTGACATTTTTAAAGATTAACACGCCGTCTTATTATCTGCACAGAGAATTGTTTTTGTTGTTGCTGTTTACATTCCTCCTGCTGCAAATTTTTAAAAAATGCACTACTGTTGGCTCTTAATGTTTTCTTGTGTACCATTATGGACTGAGCTACAACTGCATTTTGTTGTGTAACCCTGTGTTGCAGAATGACAATAAAGGATCCTTGAATCAAATTAACTCATTCACAATTCCAAACATGTTTATACTCCCTCATGTGAACAATCATCTCTGTAACTGGAAGGTCCTCAGATCCAGTGAGGCTTGATGACACTCGATGAAATAGTAAATAGACTAAAATAAGATTAAATCTTGCATGACTTGTATTGGCAAATCAACTGAATCTGACGATAATGACATTATTTAATGTGACTGAAGCTAATACTCAATATTATTTTGATGAATGATTAAGATGGAAACTAAATTACAATCAGGTGCCATACTTCACACTGAGCAGTACAGCCAGGTGTCGGGGCTCATGTGCACAACATATGAGAGGGCAGCGGATAAAGACAGGTCTCATAACCTGTGGGACAATAAATCTACTGATCACCGAGCTGGGAAACTACACAGACATCATGGTCATGGTACAAGATGGCACCAGTGACAGACATCAAGAGGAGAGACATACTGATCAGAGACAAACACAAACCCTGCTTTATGATGCCGACAATGTTCAGTTTGTTGACACTGCGGTGGAGAGGTTTCTAATATATAACCTTATCATGTTTATAAATCATGTAAACACTATAAACTCACTATAATGTAGACTCAACTAGTACCTCCATAATCAACATGTGAGCTTCATAAAGATACATGTTTAGCAGGGCTGTTGTATTGTACAGGTGTACCTAATAAAGTGGCCACTGATTGAGACACTAATTATGTTCCAACTGATTCACATGAATGAATATAAATGTGTGTAATATCCACATGTGTTACTGTTGTTTCAGAAAGAGGAGAACATCAGTCAGAAACACATTAGTGATACCTGGGCAAAGGTGAAACAACATATTTTCTTTTGTATCCATATGTAAAGGTTTGAAATCAGTGCTGCTAGTGTGTAAGTATACAGGGCAGCAGGGCTGCTGATAGACTTCCTGTGGGCCTCTGCACACAGTTCTTTGCAGACAGATAGTTTATATTATGAACACAATGTTTCACATTACCACTGGAGGGCAGCAGAGCTTATTGCATGAGAACTTTCTCACTGTGTTTATTTTGTCTGTAGTGGCGTTCACTGGGATTGATTTGACCTCTTGTATTAAAATGACAAATGAATGTCAGAAATATAATTTCTACCCATCTAGTGGCCATTTTTTAAATATTAATTTTTCAGGGATAATGTCATGGCCAGTTCAACTGTTTAGTTTGGCGGTGGACCCCCAGTTTCCCCCTCCCACCTCCACCCAGCCTGCAAGTCCCCATCAAGTCCAGACTACACATGACAGGGAACTGTAAACTAATGCTGGAGTGTAAGGTTTGTAACACATGTACAATTAAACAGATCATTCAAAAACTATTTCCATGCAGAGAACAGTCTCCTGGTTGTTAATCCAGCCTTGTACTTTCATCATGTTGTCTTGTGTCTGCTCTGTTAAATAGGCAACTGCCTGCCAACACAAAACAAATCCATTAACGCAGCTTTAATAATGTAAAACCCTTGTTTTAATGATTTTTTATTCTACCATTTAAGAAAAAATATCCAACCTTTAAGGTCAGTCTGCCTCCACTTTCTCTAATTCACCAATTCTGCCTTGTACTGATGTGAGTTTGTGTTCAGTAGACTGCAAGCTGCTCTTTAGAGATTGTTCAGTGAAACAGAATGTGTCCCTGCATCTCTGCAGTCCGACGATTCAGAGAGTTCACAGAGCGGAAGGACAAGGTTACGTTCACAAAAAAGATGAAGAAGAACAACTTTGTCCGTCTCTGAGGGGCAAATCATCATCATCACCATCACCATCATCATCACCATCACCATCATCGTCGTCATCCTCTGTGGTTTGATATTTGCACTGGAGAATTCTTCAAGAATTCAGATGGATTCTAAAGCTTTATTTATGGTGGGTGACATTAAGAAGAAGTATTCACCATGGTGACACAAACCAGAAATTGGTAGTAGTTATAAGTTGGATTTTTCGTCATCGTGGTAACAGTACCCAGGACCTCTTACGACTAAATTCCTACTCGCCCTGGTAAAAGTCCCCAGGACTGTTGGAGACTGAGGTCACCATGCTGTACTTCCAGGTGGTGATTCTGGCAGCTACAGCGATGCTGGTTTACTACTGTGAGTTCACTGACACCTTCAGCCCGGCACAGCAGGGCTTCATGTGCAGAGACCCGACCTTAACTAAACCAGACCCTGGACCTGAACAGGACAGTCGCCTGCAGCCTGTGATACTGTACTCTGTGGTGGGGGGACTGCCTGTTGTACTGGTGAGTAACTGTGATTTAAACACAATCAACTGAAGGTTGTGAGGGAGATAATGATGCTACTGAGTGATACATGCTACAGGGGAAATGTTTTTCACATTCACATTCCATCCTGTTGTCATACATTAAAGATGAATTGAACTACTAACTTCCTTCAAGTGTGTTGACTGTGCTCCAATACTATGGTTTACCTTCCTACAACATTCATAGATTGCTTGATGCCCCTTAATTTGATGTAGCATCTCATGTCCTGCTAATGTGTTTTTAACTAGAAAATGCACCTTTGGAAATACACAGTGTCTGTAATTTAGCTAACTCAAAGCCTGCCGTGTTTATCTGCTTTTCTTTTCCTTAGAAAATATAAGTAAACTCGTGTTATTGGGGGAGGTCTTGCTTTGCGTGCTGAGTAACAACATGGGTATGAAGTGAATCAAATGACTTATGGTGGAATATTTTGTTTTGTTTAGTGATTTATTCTTTGCTGTAGTAGCAAAGATGTAACCAGTGGAAACACTGTCACACCTATTCATTTCAAATTCAAATGAAATTTATTTGTATAGCCCAATATCACAAATTATACATTTGTCTCAGTGTGCTTTACAGACTGTACAGGTTACGACATCCTCTGTCCTTAGACCCTCTGTCCTTAGACCCTCGCATCGCACAAGGAAAAACTTCCTAAAAAGAAACCCCAAAATTAAAGGGGAAAAAATGGAAGAAACCTCAGGGAGAGCAACTGAGGAGGGATCCCTCTCCCAGGACGGACAGACGTGCAATAGATGTCGTGTGTACAGGATAAACAACATAGTACAAATACAACATTTGACAGAAATTATGTTGTGTTGGAAAAAAAAGAAATAGAAAGTATGGATGAATCCAGGAAAACGTCAATAAGGCTTCCCGGTGTCCAGCAGGACCAGGTCAGCAGGTGCTGTCACGATTCATGATCCTGACGTAAACTTTATCAGTGGCACCCTGTCACATGAGAGACAGACACTCCGGGGATGATACCCCGGATGGTGAGTTAGTAACATACATTTACATAAATGCATACAGATAGAGAGGGAGAAGAAGAGAGGGAGGGGGGGAGAGAGGAAGAGAAGGAAGAGAGCAGGGAGGTGTCCCCCGGCAGTCTAAGCCTATAGCAGCATAACTAGGGGCTGATCCAGGGCAAACCTGAGCCAGAACCTAACTATAAGCTTTATCAAAAAGGAAAGTCTTTAGCCTACTCTTAAATGTGGAGAGTGTGTCTGCCTCCCGAACACAAACTGGAAGCTGGTTCCACTGGAGAGGAGCTTGATAGCTGAAGGCTCTGGCTCCCATTGTACTCTTAGAGACTCTAGGAACCACAAGTAACCCTGCAGTCTGGGAGCGTAATGCTCTAGTTGGTTTATAAGGTACTATGAGATCTTTAAGATATGCTGGAGCCTGACCATTAATTGATTTGTAAGTCAGGAGAAGGATTTTGAATTCTATTCTGTATTTTAACGGGAGCCAGTGCAGTGCAGCTAATACAGGAGTAATATGATCCCGTTTCCTTGTTCTAGTCAATACACGTGTCGCTGCATTTTGGATCAACTGAAGAGTCTTAAGCGACTTTTTGGGACAACCTGATAACAATGAGTTGCAGTAATCCAGCCTTGAAGTAACAAATGCATGGACTAGTTTTTCTGCATCATTTTGAGACAGGATGTGTCTTATTTTTGCAATGTTACGTAGATGAAAGAAGGCAGTCCTTGAGATTTGTTTTATGTGGGAGTTAAACGACAGATCTTGATCAAAGATGACGCCAAGATTCCTTACAGTGGTGCTGGAGGCCAAGTTAATGCCATCCAGAGCTTCTATGTCATTAGAAAATCCGTTTCGGAGGCGTTTAGGGCCAAGTATAATAACTTCAGTTTTGTCTGTGTTTAACATCAAAAAGTTGCTAGACATCCAAGTTTTTATGTCCTTAAGGCATGCTTGAAGTTTAGCCAATTGATTGGTTTCATCTGGTTTAATTGATAGATATAATTGGGTATCATCCGCATAACAATGAAAGTTTATAGAGTGGTTCCTTATAATATTGCCCAAAGGAAGCATATATAAGGTGAATAGAATTGGTCCAAGTACAGAACCCTGCGGAACTCCAAGACTGACTTTGGCTGTCATGGAGGATTTATCGTTAACAAGTACAAATTGAGATCACTCAGATAAATAGGACTTGAACCAGCTTAGTGCGGTTCCTTTTATGCCAACACAATGTTCCAGTCTCTGTAGTAGAATGTCATGATCAACAGTGTCGAAAGCAGCACTGAGGTCTAACAAGACAAGAACAGAGACAAGTCCTTTGTCTGATGCCAATAGAAGGTCATTGGTAACTTTCACCAGTGCCGTCTCTGTGCTATGATGAACTCTAAATCCAGATTGAAAAACCTCAAATAAACTATTATTATGTAAAAAGTCACACAACTATTTTGCTGACTGCTTTCTCAAGGATTTTAGCGAGAAAGGGTAGGTTAGATATCGGCCTATAGTTGGCTAAAACCTCTGGATCAAGACCAGGCTTTTTAAGAAGTGGTTTTATTACAGCTACTTTAAAGGATTTTGGTACGTAGCCAGATAATAGAGACAGGTTGATCATATTTAATAACGAAGTGTTAATTAAGGGTAAAACTTCTTTAAACAGTTTAGTTGGAATCGGGTCTAAAAGACAGGTTGATGGTTTAGACGATGAGATTGTTGAAGTTAGTTGGTTAAGGTTGATTGGAGTAAAACAGTCTAGATATATTTCAGGAGTTACAGATGTTTTTAAAATTCCAACAGTTGAAGTTAAGTCATTACCAATTGAGGTCAGGAGGAGATTAATTTTGTCTCTAATAATTATAATTTTATCGTTAAAGAAACTCATGAAGTCGTCACTACTGAGAGATATAGGAACAGAAGGCTCTGTAGAGCTGTGGCTCTCTGTCAGCCTGGCTACAGTGCTGAAAAGAAACCTGGTGTTGTTCTTATTTTCTTCTATTAAGGAAGAGTAATAAGCTGCTCTGGCATTACGGAGAGCCTTCTTATACGTTTTAAGATGATCTAACCAGACTAAACGAGATTCTTCCAATTTAGTGGAACGCCATTTACTTTCAAGATTTCTCGACTTTTGTTTTAGTTTGCGGATTTGTAAATTAAGCCATGGAGCTTTCTTTTTCTGTTTTATGATCTTCTTCTTTAGAGGAGCGACAGAGTCGAGTGTTATTCGCAGTGAGGCTGCAGCGCTATCAACAAGATTATTAATTTGGGAGGGACTAAAGTTAGCATTGGAGTCCTCTGTTATATTGAGATTGAGTCCTGGTATTGAATTAAGTGCTGATGGAATCACTTCCTTAAATTTAGTCACAGCACTTTCAGATAAACAACTGGCTTGTAGTCCAGTAACAGGACTTCAAAAATTATTAAAAAATGGTCTGATAAAAGAGGATTATGTGGACACACTAATAAACTTTCAATTTCAACACCATATCCCAGAACAAGGTCCAGAGTGTGGTTTAAACAGTGAGTTGGTTCATGTACATTTTGACTGAACCCAATTGAATCTAATATTGAGATAAATGCATTATTAAGGCTGTCACTATCAACATCCACATGAATATTAAAGTCACCTACAATAATTACTTTATCTGTTTTAAGGACTAAATTTGATAAAAATTCTGAGAATTCAGATAGAAATTCAGAATACGGACCAGGAGGGCGGTACACAGTAACAAATAAAACTGGCTTTATTGTTTTCCATGTTGGGTTTGAGAGCGTAAGAACAAGGCTTTCAAAAGAGTTATAGTTTAGTTTAGGCTTAGGATTGATCAAGAGGTTTGAGTCAAATATGGCCGCAACTCCACCTCCTCGGCCAGTACCTCGAGGAATGTGAGTATTAATATGACCAGGTGGAGTAGATTCATTTAGACTGACATATTCTTCATGTCTCAGCCAGGTTTCAGTGAGACAAAATAAATCAATCTTATTATCTGATATTAAATCATTTACCAATCCAGCTTTCGTTGATAAAGATCTGATGTTTAAGAGCCCACATTTAATTTTTCGATTTAGTTGTACTTTTGCAGCGGTGGTGTTTATTTTAATTAGGTTTTCATGTATAACTCCTCTTCTGTTAACCATAGACTTGATTAGTTTCAGTGGTCGTGGGGCAGACACAGTCACTATGGGGATTTGAGTGGGTGACTGCCCGGAAAGAAGCACAGAGAAGTGTGTACGACTGCAACTCTTTGTCCTGGTCTCAACTCTGGGTTGTCATGGATTAGGTCCACTAATAGACTGTGTAATATTATTGGATATGAGATCTGCTCCAGCCAAAGTAGGATGGATGCCGTCACTCCTAATCAGACCAGGTCTTCCCCAGAAAGTCCGCCAATTGTCTACGAAGCCCACATCATTATCTGGACACCACCGTGAGAGCCAGCGACGGAATGATGACATGCGGCTAAACATGTCATCATTCAAAAGATTTGGCAGAGGACCAGAGAAAACTACGGAGTCCGACATTGTTTTGGCAAATGTACACACCGACTCCACATTAACTTTAGTACACTCCGATTGACGCAATCGCGTGTCATTACCGCCGACGTGAATAACAATCTTACTGTATTTACGTTTAGCCTTAGCCAGCAGTTTCAAATGTGCTTCTATGTCGCCCGCTCTGGCCCCCGGAATGCACGTGACTGCCGTCGCTGGTGTCTCAAAATGAACGTATCTCAAAATTGAGCTACCGATAACCAGAGTTAGCTTCTCAGCTGGTGTGTCACTGAGTGGGGAGAATCTGTTAGAAACAGCAAGCGGTTGGTGGTGAACCGTGGGCTTCTGATAACACTTCTTTCGGACAGTCACCCAGTCTCCCGGCTGCTCGGGTCCCGCCGGGGGACGGCTAACAGGAGATACCACTGGTCGGCCCGCACCGACTATAGGGGGCTTGCTAACAGCTACACTTGCTAACCGCTGACTAGCCATAGTGCGGAGCCGCTCATCTATCCTTCTAAAACTCGCCTCCAACCCTGCGTATAAACTACATTTAATACACGTACCATTATCACTAAAGGAGGCCGAGCAATAGCTAAACATGAAACACACCGAGCAGGAGAGAGCAGAAGAGGGAGATGCCATCGCTAGCTGCCGAGCTGCAGCAGCTAACGTTAGCAGAGCCGAACGGAGCGTAAAGAATTGAGGATTTAGCGAGAGTCGCTAAGAGAAGGAGGATAAGGAGAGAGTTGTAAGTGCTTAGGAAGTACAAGTATAGTTTTAGATAGATGACAGGTAATTAGCCGATGTGATCAAGAATATAACAACATTAACTGGGTCAAGCTGGAGCTGCCGAAGTATTCTACCAGCAACACAGAAACATTAACAACCGGAAATGACGCGCTTACCGTAACCACGTAACCCTTTTTACCCATTTTAAAACCACCCAATGGTGTAACACCATTACTCACTCAATGACAGACTTTCACATTTATAGTGCTGGCCTCATGGATTTATAAAGAGAACTGGATACAGCGTGTCCATGTTCATTCAAAAAGTTTGTCTACCGGGTATAAAATTAAATTATATTATACCCGGATCATCTGCCTCCATGGTGTTATGATCTTGGTTTCTGTTTCCTGTATTATTTTGAAATGTTCCCTTCCCCTTGTGTCATGTCTGGTATTAGTTCCTGCCCTTGTGTTTTCTGCCTTTCTCCCCAGGTGTGTCTTGTTCCCTTCATTAGTTTCCTCCTGTGTATTTGCCTTTCTCTCCTAGCTGTGTCTCGTTCCCTCGTTTAGTGTCTGTGTGTATATATCCCTGTCTGTCCCAGTGTTCCTTGTGAGTTCGTCATCTAAGTGTCACCCCTGTTGTTGATGGCTCCTCGTGCTCCTCGTGCTCCTCGTGCTCCTCGTGGTTTGTGTTTTATTTGTTGCTTTGTTTTTACTAGCTTTTTTATAAAATAAAGTTATTTTTGTTAGAACCTTGTCCAGTGTACTGCATTTGGGTCCTCACCTTTTCCCCACCGTGACACATGGGGCCCATAAAGCAAGCGCAGCAGCGTTTCCTTTAACCCTGTCTCCTAGCTGCTCTCTTCAGCACCTAGTGATTTATAAACGGGCATTATAGTGTTGTACTGGGAAGGGGATTTACCTAAAAAATATTATATTTACAGACATCTCTTTTACCAATGGTCAAAGTCTATGCGAAAGACGGACCTAGAAGTTGTAATTCCAAGGTTTAGCCACTATGTCTAATTGGCTATTTCGGCTTTGTGAAGGTCCAGCCTAAAGAAAGTGTACATACATAAGCTTTCTGACATGGGTGGAAAGTCCAAACAGAAGTAACAAAGTCAACACTTAAACAGGGATGCAGATACTGGTAATGGTACAGGTTCCAGGGTTCAGGGTTCAGGGTTTAGGGTTCAGGTAACAAAGGCTTGAAAGGATAAGATGCAACGCATCAATGACAATCTGGCAACAGACTGGGGAAAGGGGTTTGTGTATGTACTGACAGGTCAGGAATGGGAATGGGAATGGTGTTAAAGGGTTAGTGCAGGGCAGGAGGCTTCATGTGGGAGTCAGGTGATGGGACAGATGGGAGAGTGAGGGCATCTGGTGAGCAGGTAGAGAGGGGAAATGAAATTTCCTGAGGAAGTGGGAATGTGGCTGAATGTAATCTTCTTTCTTTGTGTTTCTCAGATTTCAGGTGTCGAGCTTGTTATCTTCCTCCTTCAATACAACTCAGACAACCTGTACGACCAAGAGAAGGTTGTTGTCATGGGTGACTGTTGCTACGTGAACCCTATGGTGCGCAGGACCTTCCGTTTCCTTGGTAATCTAATTATAAATATTGCACTAAAATAACTAAAACCTACACTGACATTTAGCTTCTGTGGTTTAATCAAATGTTATTCATACTAAATACAATTGTTTATCATCAATCAGTCATTGAGTGGTGATAGTCTCATTACATTACAGTTAATTTAGCTGACGCTTTTGTCCAAAGCGACTTGCAATAAAAGTATCATCTGTCTCTACTGATGTAGGCAGGTCAGGTTTTACTTTATGGGTAAAAAACTTCAAATCCAGCATCTCCCAGGTGTTCTGTCTTTATACAAGATAAAACACTTTATGACGAGATACCTTCTTTGTTATAAGCTAGCAGGGCGCCCCAACATCATGTCATGATAACCATATCGTGACTTGAAGAGTTCAGTCAAGTGGTCAGTTGACTTTAGTTTCAAATGACTTTAGTTTATAAAATTACAAAAAGATGATGGTTTTGTTGCATAGGAACATATTCTGGTTAGAACACAATACTAATTACAAGAGTAGTTATGAGCAGTGTCAAACATGTTTGTTTGATCTGGGATGCTTGATCATCTTCTTGATGTAACATTATGATGCTGTGACCAGTTCATGTTCACTACAGTATGTGTGCATGGTGGGGTTGGTAACACGTCATAAGAGAGCACTTTGACATCCTAACCTCCTTATATCAAGATATTTATCAGATTAACACTGTCAGGTCTGTTATCACTGCTAATGTTGCTTACACTGATCCTGCTGTTAGCGCAGTTTGTTGCTAGCCGCTGTGTGTGAGAAACGTGTGGAGGCAATCCCTCTGCTCTGAATTCCTTATTGAGCACCTTTAAGTAAAGGATCTGAATACTTCCTCCACCACTGTGTGGACATGAATCTTTTATTTCAGCTAAAGCTTTAATGTGCTGTCTTACTATGTGAATGTAACATGATATGGCAACATGCTGCATACAAATGTAATCATCTAATCTGTATCTGTATGTTTCTCTGTAGGTGTGTATGTCTTCGGTCTGTTTACAACAGACATCTTTGTCAACGCAGGTCAGCTGGTCACAGGAAGTCTGGCTCCTCACTTCCTGTCTGTTTGTCTGCCAAATTACACTGCCCTCGGCTGCCTGGACACGGCCCTCTTTGTCAGCCAATCAGATGCTTGTACTGGTGAGCCTGATGACATCATGAGAGCCAGGAAGACTTTCCCATCTAAAGAGGCTGCCCTGAGCGTGTATACAGCTGTTTACCTGGCAGTGAGTGGCTATGTTTATGTGTGCAGAGGCCAGCAGTTTATCTCCACTATAAGCCTTACCGTATAGTACAGCACTGGTTCTGAACAGTGTCACAGAATAAAATACGTGTCCTTTCCAGATGTACATCATGTCCTGTGTCGGATCCAAAGGAGGTCGTCTGACCGGCCCCCTCCTCAGCCTCTCCTTGGTCAGTCTGGCTGTGCTAACAGGCATCAACAGAGTGGCCGAGTACCGAAACCACTGGAGCGATGTCATTGCAGGACAAGCCATCGGGGGAGCTATCGCTGTCTTTCTGGTCCATTATTATTCCTCTAACTCAGGGGTCTTCAATGTTTCTCAGGCCCCCAAGGACCTCCAAACTGGTGTAGCGTGGTGCAGGGACCCCCTACTGCAGGGGTCGGGAACCTTTATGGCTGGGAGAGCCATAAAAGCCAAATATCTTTTTATGTATTTCCTTGAGAGCCATATATTTAATAAATTTGAATGCAACTTTATGCATGCATTTTTTAAGAATAACACTTCTCCGAGTACTAATAGCGGTATCAGTGTTTCATTGAACACGTGCTCTTTTATTAAATAAACTAAATGCTTACGTTATGTATCTCATTTATGAGCACGTTTCAGTTTACTGCACGGGTGTCAAACTCAAGGCAATTATTTCCGACCCGCGAGAAAATATATGTCTGTCATAACTGGCCCGCCGGTTTTGGTAATTAAATCAATGCATGGCACAACCATTCGAGGAAAAATCTAAATATGTGAATGAAATGAAAGTTTTTGGAAAGCAAAGGGAAACACACCACAGATCTCTGGGACGATGTGAGCTGGCCTGTTTGTGCGACATAACGAAGCATCTCACTGTTAAACCTGCAGCTTCAGGGCCGTGTGATCACGGACATGTATCATGACGAGCTGCCTGTGAGAGACTCTGATGCAGAAGGAAACTTTGGTCACTGCGTGTTTCCAAACACTGACAAACATCTCCACCGCTGTGTTCCCGACAGCATTATGCTGACGCACTGAGAGCATTTGCCGACTTTGCTGCTCAGATATTTTAATTGAACTGCTCAGCAATCCGTCTGCAGTTGACTTAAATATGTTCCATATCTTTTTGCACTTTATGTGTACCCTGTTCAATAAATGTGGACCGTGTTTGGCCCTCGACGTAGTCCCAGTTTTTAATGTTGGCCCTCTCTGTGATTGAGTTTGACCCCCCCCCCCGGTCTACTGCTTGCTTTGCGCAGTTTCTCCTCTGCTCGGTTTCGCGACGGGCGGGGCTCCGCCCCCTACGCACACACGTGTGAACACACCTTCACCTGCAGCCAGAGACAGAGCGGAGGAAAGAGAGGGGAGAACTAAAAACAGATCTGCTGCTAAATGTTTTACTTTAAAATGACACAATATAATTATTTATTACCTATTAATCATGTTAAATGTCAGCTCAAAATTGTCTGCGAGCCATATTGCGTTATCGAAAGAGCCATATATGGCTCGCGAGCCATAGGTTCCCGATCCCTGCCCTACTGTATATATTGTCCCCCTGTCACGCGGACCTCTTCAAGCCTCTTCGATATAATATATACAGTAGGGGTCCCTGCTCCACGCTACACCAGTTCGGGGCTCCTTGGCCTGAAAAACGTTGAAGACTCCTTCTCTAACTGATATCTACATACATACATTACACCAATCTAATGACACTGACATTCACTGGTTCATTGTATGTTCAGGATTATTATTGATAGGCAACTTCACTGTTATGATCAATCTCACAGTTCACTTGTTTGCTTTCACCTTTTCACTAAGTCCATAAGTAAGTATGTAAGTTGTACATCTGTCTGTAATGAGAAGCCACTCAGTTCAGATTACACAGTGTCCTCTAATACTGTGCAGACAACAGACAGCTCAATCTCAAGGCATTGTTGGCATCCCTCACCAAACCCTTAACCAGAGCCAACTATCTCTTTTACCAAAACATAACCTTCTCACTGTTTGCCTTAAACCCCCTCACAGCCAGAGTCGACCACACGTGTATTTTCATTGACATTGACATTGCCTGCGTGAGTGTGTACAGACTGTGTTTAAGGACAACTCCCTCACTCTCCCTGGGGGACAATTTCCACTGTAGAGCTCCATCCCAACTTCACCTGTCTAATTAGCCAGAGTAATTAATCTGAGGGCTATACAGCCTCGTCTCACTCCCAGGGCGTCAAATATTGACTCTTGTGCAGTCGGTGTCCTGATACCGACTGCTTAGTGTTAGAGGGGGGGTGGATGTGGTGGTCTGACGGTCAGTCAACATGTGTCAGGCTCAACTCCTATTTCCTTATTCTAGGCTTAGCATTCAGTACATTCAACTGTAGTATGTTAGCTTCATCTGTAGTTCTACTATAGAACAGCCCATTCACAGAAATGCATTGATACCAATGCTATAATATTGTATATAAAAAAATCTATCAATTAAATCAATAAATCAGTCAATTAAATCAAAAGTAATCAATAGCAAGTCTTTGTGTAATCTTTGCATTTTCCAATGAGACGGACAGTAAACAAAGATCACCACACCCTGTTACCTCTTTCATTACGATATTGATTTAATGTTACATTTGAAGGTGGTTTTTCAAGCCAACCACTTTTCCCAGAGTCAGGCCGCTGCACATCATCATGTTATTTAGGCTCTCTCCTCCACAGAAAACCGGCCTAATGGACTAAATTGCTGTAGGACACATATGCACACTGCACAAGTTGTTGTTGCTTGAATAAACTTGAATTTTTGTTTTGTGTAAGTGGCGTGCACAAAAAGCTAGGTCACAGAAACAATGTCAACAAAAGTGACATGTTCTCTTTTTCTACTCATCCATAGTATAGCATAATAAGTCCCTTCATACATTTCTTGGTGTTAGGCTTACTCTTTTGTATGACTATAATTGTCTACATATTTTTTGGTCTGGATAAATCATTTGAAATGATTAAAATGACAGTGTACCTTCTATTCTTTCTCTTTCTAGGTAGCGTTTGTGGTTCAGTATTTTAAAAAGAGATCTGAGATTTCTCAGAGTCCCTCAGATGCCGGCACAGCTAACACCGATGAGTCTTCACCCAAAAGAAATTACTCAATGGAAGCCAGTGACAAATACATTGTTCCAGAGGTAAGTTACACGCTACTCTTTAACACATTCAGTGCACGATACATGTGAAAACCAATATGTCCGTACTTGCTGTTTGTCTGAAATGACATGAATTGAAACATACCAAAAGCAAAAACAGTCACACAGTAAAGTGAACGTCATTGTCACAGTGTCTTTACAATTACAACACATCAACAGTTTTCAGAACAACTCAAATAACAAATATTAAATTAAATTTTCTGCATAAATGTACAAATTATATTTTAGAGGCAATTTTTTATTTAAATGTTTTTCTTTTCTGTTACTATAGAGCCCAGGATCCTTCACAGAAGTCACATGACTATAACCCCCCCCCCTCTACGTCACACCTTAGTCTTTTCAAGATGCTTTTTGCAGCCTTTGAACATAAATCAATGGTTACCACATTAATATTGGGTAATTAGTTTAATTGCTGAGAACAAGCGGTCACTACATGGATCTGCTTTTCCATTGTTCTGCTTCATCTGCTGCTTTGTTTTCACAAAACAGGAAGAGGGCACTTTTCAAAGAGTGAAAGCAAAAAAGCAAAATGGTTAATCATAAGTGTGTTATTGATTTTGAAAATAATTTTGGTGTCAGACAAAAACTGCAGTCTCATTTGTTTACTATAATAATACCACGGTGTATTATATGTTGGTGCTATATTATAAATGAAGGTACAGAAGCAACAAACACACACATATTTAAAACAATGTCTAATGCAGGGGTGCCCAAAGTGTGGCCAGCGGGCAAAAGTTGGCCCGCCATAAGGTTTGATTTGGCCCGGCAGATATTTTTATTGCAAAAATTAATAATAATAATATTATTATCAAATCAAATGTATTTATATAGCCCAATATCACAAATGACACATTTGTCTCAGTGGGCTTTACACACTGTACAGACTACAACACCCTATGTCCTGAGTTTCAGTTTTGGCCCTCCAAGGGAAAAAGTTTGGGCACCCCTCGTCTAATGTGACATTTAGTAAAACACTGGACCATGAATTTATATTGAACATCATAGAATATATTTCTATATTATGTGAAATAATGTCATGTGGGTTATTTCTCTGTTAACGGGGACATCTTTAAAATAGAATGCCCTTGCTGTTATCTCAAGATGGTAGTTTAGTTGAATAGTTAATTACTTTTTTTGTAATTTGCATGTCATTTTACGATGAACAAAAACACCTCAGATTACCTCAGTAACTATAAATCTATTCCCAATGTGTTCCCTTACTGTATGATGTGTCTTCCTGTGCAGGTCAAAGCTATCATTGTTGAATATGTGTCCTGCATCACTTCACACTCACAGGCCAGCAAAGAGATTATTTAGTTTTTATACACTTACCGTGTTTTGTCCCTCGTGCAATGCCCCTTACTATTCATCCCACTATTCTAATAAATTCTACTGTGTATCCAAACAGGTTCAGTATTTCACATTTAAATGACTATCCTTACTGATCAAAATGATGTAAATCTGCATTCATCAGCTGGAATGATGTGTTTTGTTTATGTGCTTACTTATTTTATTCTGTGATAAATAAGCTCATATAGAGGTATAATGTGTACAGATGTAAATGTATTTTGTGTCACAGTGAAGTAGGAGCTTGACTCAAGTAAGCTTTCATGACTTTCTGTAAGAGGTTGTGTAAATACAAAAGTGTGTCAGTAGAGATCTACGCTCAGAGCTGCTCTGCTATAGCATAACATTCTTTTTGAAAATGCTTAAATAATAAATAAAAGCAACTTTGACTCTGCTGTCTTTTTTCTAATTTACAAATACATTCATCATGATTTCAGATATAACAACCACCCATAACAAAGAACCCTTCTAATAATAATAATAATAATAATAGTAACAATAACAACAATGTTATAATAATAGTAACAATAACAACAATGTTATAATAATGATAAGCTATAATAATAATGTGTATTAACTATAACCCTAATACTTACACAAATAATCCTCAGGACTGTGCAGCATGCAGAGCCTCCACAGTAGACGAGCAGTCAGGCAGGGTTTGAGCACTAATGATACACTGCTCCCATCTGCTGCTCCCTCACCTTACTGCAGCTGACTGATATATAACACATCATTGAAATATCCCAGCACTATTAGGCATGTGCCAATACAAAAGATGATATCTCAATATAACAACAACTGCCCTTGACTTAAAATGTATTTATAAAACCTATGTTTTTTAAATACATTATTTATTGTAAATAATGTGTAAAGATTTTTATTGGCCATTCCAGTAATAAGTTTATCAAATGACTAGCTTATTCAGACATAAACATGCTGTCCTATTATAAGCCAGTAGCCACTCATTTCGATTTCAAAACATGCAGTTTGATGACATACAGATGTTTCCATAAAGGCAGGTACCAGAACATAATTACGCAATAAAAGCAATCACGTATTGCTAGCTGTTGTTCATACTTGATTGATAGGCTACTAGTAAAGCAGAGCTGCAGCAAAAGTCACTACTGCATTGAAAGTATGATAAAGTATTAGTGATATAATAATATACAATATTAATAGTTATAAGCTCTAACTCTAACTTGCATGCAAGTGAAGGGT
Organism: Cottoperca gobio; assembly: GCF_900634415.1. Lineage (NCBI taxonomy): Eukaryota > Metazoa > Chordata > Actinopteri > Perciformes > Bovichtidae > Cottoperca > Cottoperca gobio. Next base: position 23,620,509 of record NC_041371.1, read on the forward strand.
TTCAAAGACTACTGCCAAACTGTCACGCACAGTTACAGAACAGTCACTTGGGCTTTTTGTCAGCGGACTTTTTCTAACAAATATCTGTCATTTAGTAAACTCTCTCGTGGCAACACTGGTCTCATTGCTATTGGCTGACAGGAGGACGGGTAACTGTCAATCAGCTGTAACACACACACACACGCACACGCATATAGCCCCGCCCACCTCCACCTGCAGGCTTGTGGTCTCGAGCCTCTCGCGGCTTGAGTCGGACAGAGGCACGAGCGTCCATCTCCAGAGAGGTAGGCTTACTCTTTCTTTTATTAATGGGTGAAGAATGATGTGTTCTCTAGCTGCGTAGATAAGTCATAATGTGTACCACCAACTATTACAGTAACTTGAAGCTTTACGACATGCAGCAACATTGTTTCATAGTTCCACATAACTTCGACTACAACAGTTCAGAGGTATTTACTGTATGTTGTTGTCCATCATCCCTTACTACCCAGCAGACGAGTAAACTTACTGTAGTTAGATAAACGGTCACGGTAGGTTTACAATAGGACAGATGGTGTACATTGATAGGCTCAATGTGTTGAAGTGCACATAGAAAGAGCGACAGAGAGGCAGGTAGAGAGAGAGAGAGAGAGAGAGAGAGAGAGAGAGAGAGAGAGAGAGAGAGGTGGAGATAATTCCTTAATTCTGATTAAGCTTCAATTTCTCTGCTGTGCTGCAGCCTGTCCCAGGTGGAGGTGAGCTCATTTGTAAATTAACTTCATACAAACTCAGTTTATTCTCAGTATTAAATTCAGTATTAAATTAATATATTGCATACTTTAGTGGCTGTGGGAATAGTGTACTATAAGGGTCTGAGCCAGTGCATTTACCAAATTGTACAGTTTTCCTCGCACAGCTTCCGGCTTTCATTATCTGACTTGACACTGGTTGGTCCTTGTCACACACACACACACACTATATACTAGCTGTTCAGTGAAAAGTGATTTGTATGTCTCTAGACAAGTCAAAAGGTCCCTGGTAAAGGTTTTTGGAAGCCCACAGTATTACTTAAATAATTCATTGTTACTGAGCCTTAAATTGATCCTGTACAAGGTTTTTACTGGACAAAATGCTACTAATGACATTTTTATTCTTTTCTTTAGTTTACTTCACATCATTACAGTTGATCCCACTCCCTACTGCCAGATATGTCTCTGGTCTGGCTGGGGTAGGGTTACATCTTGAACCCTCAGTAAAATAAGACGTGTCTGAATACATGTTACCATTGATGTCGTGACTTTGGTGCCGTAATTGTTAATAGTAGACACATTCTGTGAAAGCAGGCCCAATTAAGTACTGTATATTTATTCTTCAAACTTGAAGGGATGCATCAATGTTAATTCTTTGTAAAAGAAAAACTGTTTAATTTCATTCAACTGTTAAAAAAGCAAGTAGAGCCCTATGCTCTGATAATATGATGCCAATGATGATGAGTAAAAGCTTTTTGAAGCACTATAAAAGAACATGTTGGGAGAATGTGTAGATAGTCAGGTAGTGAGCACATGGTCAGTCATACTGATCGGCCCACATGGTCCTTCTGTCTATACTGTAGCTGGAAAACAGATGGTTTACACAGATTAGCAGCCTCATGAGCAGATTAGCTCAGATTGCCCACTGCTTTACTGACAGACAGGCTGATATAAACTCTACTCTGCTCTTATTCTGTAGGAGTGATAATAATTTGTTACTGACAGGCTGGTTGGTGTGTTTTCCTTTCATTTAGGAGAAGATGTGACAAGTGACTGCACAGGGTCAGATTAAGCCCTCGCCCCAGGCTGACAGGATGGAGTTAGGGTAGAACAATATGTAGTCCCTCTCCTTCACTCAGGGTGGACCGGTTTGATAAAGTGATTTAGAGCTAAATTAATCTGAGACCCTTTTCTCTTGGCTGACCTAAGGCAATGGGTCAATAACAGGTTAGCATACTGTGTGTTTAGCTGTAGGCTATACTGCAGTATTGGTACAATGCCAGTAGAGAAATATATGTGCCTTACACAGCACAGTTTGGCACATGGTGCCCTGGAAATAGAAGCAGTTAATATATATGTTTCTGTCTAAGAATACCCTCCACCCTACGACCCCCTTATACACATGTACATGTTTGAACCCCCGCTATACTCTCCTGTCCCACATCTATATTAAACACACCGCCTGCTTGCCTATATACATACAGCAGACTCTGCAGGGAAATTAACCCAGAGTGATGTAATTAACATCTATTTAATTTTGTATTTAATCAACATCAGCCCTGTGTCGTGCTAGACCGATTACTCAGCATTAGCCAATGCCTGCGCTTACGAGGTTGATTTTTTTATTTATTATAGTATTTCACTGAGCCAACATTTCTGTTGTCTCTCAGGAACAAATAATGAATACATACATGCTGATAAATGCTGTGGCACTAAAACTGTATTTATTTTTCTTTCATAAGTTTTTTTCCCACAAAGTTATTTTATGATTAACTGTGGACATTTATTGAGTTGATGCAAGTGCAGATCTACTTAAGCAAACAGAGGCAATGCAGACAATAACAGTGTTAAATAAATGTTCAGCAATGTTGTGTCTCTTTTGTTATTATTGTTAAACATGCAAAAAACAACAATATATGGGCATTATATATGGACCATCGACCGTGCTGCTCTTTGATTATCGGCATCAGCATTTAAAAAGTCTGTATCGGCTGCCCACCAGCTCTGTGTTTGTAACAAGGATTCCTCCAATTTTAAACAGATATCTGTTATTAAGTTGTGCGCCTGGCAGGGTGTTGAACAGTTGAACAACAGTGTCGTTTATTTGACTCCAGCTATCATGTGTAATATGAAACTGACATGCTGAAGAGTTGTTAACAACTGAATCTACTGGATAAACTGTGAGGATGACACACTTCTTAAGATATCAAGCGGCCTCATGGCCATCATGAATGTATAGTTGTTTATATGTGTGTGCTGGGGACAGATGGGGGAATTAACTAGTGGGGGGAAGGGGATGAGCTGAATCTTTGATTGCATTAATCAGGGAACTCATCATGTGGGAGATCAGAATGACATTTTTGGATGTTTTTTAACGTTTGCTGTATATTTAAACCACAACAAGGCAAAGACATGGCACACATGGAGGACAGCTGCAGCAGCAGACAGTCCACTGTCCCACTGATATAAATAAAGGCTTTGACCCAGCAGTATATAAAAAGACAGTGCTGTGTTTCTGAACAGGAAGTCACAGATGTACTCCTGATACAGCAGCTCTTTTAGACATGTAGTTCACAGAATAAAATACACCTAATATATATTGCATACATAGAACCTAACCCCTTATAATGTGATCATTTAAATGTGTCAGTAGATAGATTTAGGCTAAAACCAACAGGATGAAAACACTGATTGAGACTGTATGTGGCGCACACACACGCACACACACACCATGTTATGTGTATATTTTAAACTGAGCACTTTCATGGTGACAAATGATTATTTCTTAAAATAATAATCTTGTGTAGACAAAGATGTGAAGCAGTATGTCCAGTGACCAATATATTTAAAGGTAATTTATTGTTAGCTGCCCAGTATACAGTACAGTGTATCATAATCATACTACTGTTTCTTAATGTTGCAGTTATTAAGATATGTTGTTATTATAGTGTTGATAGTGCAGACCATTTCTTTAGCATTACATAAAGCATACACAGATATCTTAATCTAAATGTTTATTAACTGTGTGAACTCTGCAGATGTGTTCATGTCAGCTGGTTGACATTCTATGTGTTAGATGTACTGTAAGATGATCGATAAGGTCACACTTTAAAGTTTAAAAAAGCTTCACTAATATGCAAATGCAAGTGGAAGCTACGGTTTGAGCTAAATCTGATTGACATGTTTCTATCTACAGTAACATGTATGTTGAATAAATATGTATTTATTCAATCTATCAAGTCTTTGTTTGGCAAGTATTGCTCACACCTTACTTCAATTTTGATGTTTTAATTGCCTTGCTGTATCACCTCTTTTGTTTGTTAACTTTCCACCATATATTGTCTATTGTGTATCATTCATGCAGCTCTTCTCAGCCACTTACATGCTCTGATTAAATACTAGTTACATCCATTGAAACATTCTTTAGTTAGTGTCCTTGCTGTGTTTGTTTAATGTATTAATAATAACTACCAGGAAATTAATTTCAGAGTGAAATAGAGAGCTACATCATTGCAGCATTAGATCAATAAGATTCTGGTTTTCCTGCTATGGACTCTAATCCATTTGTACGGCTTTGTGTTGTAAACGCTGTCATTATTGTTTCAGTACTTACAGTGGCTGAGCCTTGCTTGGTTAATCCTGTAGTTCAATGCAGTATGCCTTTATTGTGGATGAAGGGGTCTAACAAATGTCTCTCTGTTTGTGTCCACTTTCTCCTCTCTCTCATTGTCTCTGTCCTGCAGCAGTATGGAGGAGTGTGACCTGCTGAAAGAGAGGCTGCAGGCCATAACTGTAATGCTTTACTCTACTATAACTGCTCCATATCTGTCAAAGTCAGACATTAATGTGGGACCTATAATATCTGCTACAGTTAACTAAGCTAAACATTCATTAATAAATCACTTGTGTACTTACTGCTCTGTAAATTCACTGTGTGTCTTTAATGTAACAGGAGAAGCATCGCATTCAGGAAGACATTAGACAGAGGAAACTGGAACTGGACCAAGAAAAACTCAAACTTCAGCATCTAAAGGTTCACTACACTCGTTTACACTGAAACATTGTCTCAATAAATGTATACATGGTCAACAATAACAACAGATGAAGTGTAGGAAACTGTTTGGATGGATGGGTATTATCTCTTATTAGCATGAATAATCTGTGACAGGCACTGTGGACACCATTAACTGTGACTACACTCACCAGCTGCTGTCATAATGCACTCAGAACAATGAGCAGCTGTACGTGTAAACCTGAAGCACATATTGAACCCTGTGTCTGTTCTCTCCTCTGAAATCATTAGAAAAAGGCTCTGAGAGAGCAGTGGCTGCTACAGGACTCAGCTTCCCATAATGCAACAGACTTCCTACAGCAACAGAGCCTTCTGTATGGCCAGCAGCAGAGCAGAGCACTGCAGCTCAACATCCACAGGTACAACACACACACACACACACACACACACACACACACACACACACACACACACACACAATATATATAAGCTATTGAACCTGCACTGTGTCTTTTTACCCTTTAGGATAGAAATGGAGGTGGAGTCTCTGGAGAGAGATGAGTCTAAGGTTTCTACCAAAGAGAGTTTCATCCTCAAAAGGCTGAAGACTTTGGAGAAAAGTCCATGCGACATTATCAAGGTACACACTCACACACACACACACACACACACACACAGCTGTATTTTATTGCTTCCATTACATTGCATTCACTGATTTGTGTCTATCCTGTAGGAGGCCCAGGACAGCTTTGTTTGTGGTAAGTCATGACATCATGTGGATGTTTTAACCAACACCAAAGATGAATGTGTGTTAACAGCTCTGTTTTATGTCCCACAGAGCCTTTACAGGTCACCACAGTGACCCCTGATGTCCCAGAATCCCTCTGTCTACCAGCCAACAAACACCCTGAACAAAGCCCACCAAGACACAGTGAGATCATTTTTACACATTTCCGTAAAGTCATGCAAAGCACATTGTACTTTGCAATCTTTCGGTTTTGATATAAAAAGGTTCACTCATAGTCCTGAAGCTTGATGGAGAACCTTAAAGGAATACAAACCCTCACTTGATATGTGTCTGAAAAGCTTGTAGCTCACTCCCTTCAGAGAGCAGCTGATGTAGTCAACCTGGATTGCAGTGGAGATCAAGTTTACCTCTGCCACTTGTTGCTAGACAGAAACTCTGGCAAAAACACAAGTGTTTAGAACATACTGAGCATACAATAGACAGCGTAGAGGTGATTGTTCTGCAGAAGTGTTTGTATGGACATTTTGATATTTTTCTGGGCCAGCATTGGAATCCATTGTAACTATGTAAACTGCTCTGAAGCCAAACTGCCTACATCACCTGTTCTCTGTGAGGAGGCAAGCTACAAACCAACTTTGAGTTTATAAGAGGTGTGTTCTTTATATCCCTGTAGACTTGATCCTAACAGTATCCAGTTGTCTGATGGTCAGTGTGCATCCTGCGTCAACAGTTTATGTATACTGCTACACTTACTGTGATGACGTCAGCTTCTGATCACCAGTAGTGAAAGACCAAAGAAACAATCCAGCTCATCTTCCTCATTACTCATATCAGCCTATAATTAACATTTCAGCGCATTGATCATTTAATTGTTTAACATTCGTTTTTTAGTTTTACTGACTAACTTCCGATTGAGGGTGAATCTTCAAACATAGCTAGAGTTGTTATATCCTTCTTTCTTTTTTTAAATGTTTACAATGGAGCAGCAGCTGAAGCAGCAGTGGTCATTGTTTATCATGCTTCCCGATGTAATCATATATACTGATGAGATATGGCCAACATAGACTGATATTAACATAGACTGCCTGCTTCCTTCTGTCTCAGCTCTGTTTGCCATGGAGATCAATGTGACTAAAAACCTGTTGACTGGGAAGAGCACAGTACTTTCTACTGCAACCATTCCTCCTGAGGAGTTAAACCAACACGTGGGGCTCAAGGTTTACGACGACGGCAGGAAGTGTGTTTTTGCCTTGAATTCACAAGAGGTATTATTTAATAATAACCTTTATTCATGTAGCCAATAAAACCATCATCAAAACAACCGAAAAACCCAAGCATTAATATAGCAAAATGTATTGGTACAAGTAGAAGTGAAAAGTTACAGGGCACATAAAGACCAATTAATGGCTTTATATGGGCTTTTTAGTAGAGATTTAAAAGAAGTCACTGACTGTTTTGGGTCCTGACAGCAGATGCACAATCTGCTTTTAAGGTTTAAGCCTAGATTAGGGGACTGCTAGCAGAGTTTTGTTGCATGAGATGTATGCTGGATCCAGAACATGGATTGCTTTATAAATAACGAGTTAAACCTTAAAATCCAACTGGAAGTCAATTCAAAGAGGCTAAAATGGGGGTTATGGGAACTCTCTTTGTTCCAGTTACCAGTCTGGCTGCAGCATTCAGTATAACCTGAAGGCATGGGTGAGCTTTGCTACTCAGGCAGGTAAAGAGAGAGTTACAATAACCTATGAAGTACCCTTATTGTTTTACCAGGAACGTCTGCGTTTTATACTTTTGCCATTGATCTCTCATTGTGTTCTCCTAATAATTACCCATATTCCTTTCTACTCTTAGGGGTCACATGATCAGAGCTGCGTGTCTGAGCTGTCAGCCAACGAGGTGGAACAGTTGCTGAGAAGCGCAACAGTGCATCGGCAAGTAAAGCAGCAAAACTACCACCAAAATTCCAGCAGAAGGGAGGAGCAATGCTTTTACAACCACCAAGACGAGAGAGGTGGGGTAGAGGGGTTTGACCTAAGAAACCAGCGAGGACATCATGGGAACTATGTCCTCAGAAACAACATGACAGAGAAAGACTGCAGGGAAAACTGGCAGAGGAAAGCAGGGGAAGAGCATCACTGTGGTCACCAGGAAAGCCATTACAGACGGCAGGAAGAGAGAAATAACCAAAGCAACGTGAGGGAAGCTCATCGCCTTGGAAGCCACAAGGGGGTGGGACATCACTATGGCAACCACAAAGATGGTCACCACAGTTCGTACCAGGTGACAAACGGTCACGGTGTTCAGGAAGATCGGCCTGCGAGCCACCACACCACCAGCATCATCAAAAGTAATAGTGTGGTGAATGGAGGCAGAACCAATGACTGCCCTCCTCCCAGATCACATGACCAGGAAGCAGTGTGTGCCTACCAACCGCAGCTCTGCTACACTCCAGCCAATCATATTCCTCTTAGTGATTACATCAGCGTGGATAAAGAAGAACTTTATAGCTGCAGCACACCCTCCTATCACAGACCACCCACTGCCCTGTACAGTGGCCCCGCCCACTCTGACAGAGTGCCATCCCCCCTCTACGGAGATGACCACCCTTACACCATCCTCAACGCCATTGACACCACTGAACCAATCACAGCCATCTTCATGGGCTTCCAGATGGCGCAGGATGACAGTAGGGGTCAGGAGTTTGAGGGCGCCCTGAGGGCAGAGCTGGTCATCATTGAGGACAACGAAGACAACAGTGATGACAACAGCATGAAGGAGAAGATACACCACGCCCACCTTGGGAGCAATATTTCCACAGGAAGTTTAGCCAATGGAAATGTGGGTCGTGTGGAGGGAGTTGGAGACAGAGTGACTGAGAGACGGGGGGGACCAGGTATCAGAAAGATCCAGAAAAAACACAAACCCTGCTGTACTGTATGCTAACGGGACTAACTAATGCATGAGTGACAGGTCTGCTAACCTCACCACTAACAGCAACACATGCATTTAAATCACTAAACTGAGCTGCTGCAGCACTCTGAGAACAAGTATGGATGCTTAAACTAAAGGCCTGAAATACACAATACCCGTTTCAATCCATACATGGATCATTAGTTAGCTGACATGTTGTAAATAAGCTACCATAACTAGGAACAGGTCTGGTAAATCTTAAGCTCGATTGTGTGTAGCGTGTTAAGGGTTTATAGCTTGAGCTACAGAGCAGATGACGTAGCTACACATCGTGGCTCCACAGCACCACAGTGGAGTCTCACCCCTCTCATCAAGCACGTTTCTAGCAGGCAGGGCTCTGAGGAAGACTAGCTGGTGAACATATGAAACATTTAGCTGCTAAACACACAGACATTCCCCTCAGGAGTTGGTCGAGACCAAAAACAGCTGAAAGAGAATATGTGATTTAGATTCATCAGATGGACAAACACAACTCTGAAAGACTTCTCGTTTTGCTCCATGTCTGCTCCATGTTGAAATATGCAATGTATATATTTATTTAACCAGATAAAACCATGACCAGCTTGAGTTGAGTAAGTTACAGTGACTAACTGAATACAGGGAACAGAGTAATGAAGAAGGTATTGTGTGGAGTGACAGGTGATACTGAAGGAGCTGCGAACAAGGTCATAATGATCAGCAGCTATAATCACTCTACAGATAATGAAATATATTTCAGCTGAAACTATATGACATTTCTATGATTTTTAAAGTAAGTGCTTTTGTAGTGTTGTACTGTGCTGTGTACTTTATTACAGTATTTCTAAAGTTGTTTGCAGAGACACTTAGTGGTAGCAAGCAAATTCAATGATTTCAATTGACTTCTTGTTACTACATGTTAGCCCAATATTAAATCAAATTGGTATAAAAACTGGGATCTTCATAAAATGTGTTCTGAGGTATGAGGCAGGTTTCATCACTGCTCAACCCTCAACTTAAAAAAAACTTCATATCTTACTGTGTCATAATTATATTATAAAGCATGTAACCCGATCACTTTGTTTTTCTTTAGTTTGACTTACTATAGTTTTTTTAACTGCTGATGCTTTTCACACTTTTATATGATGAGCATGTGTAATGGTGACGCTAATAAACATTTGTTACAGAGTGATGCTAACAGCTCCTTCTGTCTGTACTGGTCTGTACCTCATAACAGCACGCTGTGTGTGTGTGTGTGTGTGTGTGTGTGTGTGTGTGTGTGTGTGTGTGTGTGTGTACAGGATACATCCTGACAGCAGGTCTCAAAGACAATCTTTGTATAGCTGTGATCATGGTCCACTTCCGTGCTTGTTCTGGAGCTTTCAACAGAATCACATGATCTTCATCTGCAGAAGGATTTGTTTTCTAAGACAGGGAAGAACTGTAAGATCAGAACAAAGAACAGTTTGAATATCTGCAGTTCCACGATAACTGAACAAACTGCTGCTGATGAAAACCATGTGACATGGTAGAAAGCTCCAGAACATTTTCTTCAAGTTTGAGAATGAAGCGTCAATCTGGATCCTTGTAAGGTTTCCTCATTCTTTTATAACTTAAATTCTAAATATGTTAACCTTTTTAAATGAGATTATTCATTATTGTGTATCAGGTAGGACACTTATAAGTACAGCTGCACAGTGTAATGTGTGTGTGTGTGTGTGTGTGTGTGTGTGTGCGTGTGTCAGGTCCAGAGGAAGAGTCCTGCCGTGATCCTGACCGACCTCACTGACCGATCACCACTGCTGCCAGACTTCAAATATCAGAAGCTTTTATTTCCGTAGTCACAGCTTGGATTGTTTTTCCAGTCCCAGATTGAAGTTTTGGCATAATTGCAGCATCATAGGTGTGTTAATATTCTACATATTCCTGTGATCCAGCTTCATCAATGTCTCAAATATGAACATGTTGTTCCTCTACTTCTAATGTCGATGCTTTGTTCTGTGCAACCTTGACACTGCACTCTTTGCTTTGTTTGTAAGACGGATAAGGATTACTTACTTTTTGTAAAAAATAATAATATGTATGTGTGTCTGAAGATGAAGATAGTTGCTGACAGATAAACATGCATGAACACACACAGTAGGTTTCAGGAGTCACACGCTTTATTGACGATGTCATCACCAGACCTTTAATTTGGCAATAATAAATGACTGAAACTCAAGGCAAATAAACAGAACCAGAATAATTGATAAATGTGAGGCTAGTGAGGAAAAGCATTAATGTTCAGGACAGCAGTTTATATGAGTCCATACAGAAGATTAGCAGGTAGCATATGAGAAGCAGCATGAACATCGCCACACCTCACAAGAACTAAATGCACTTTCTTCTAAAAACTAGAGTAGTGTTGTGGAGTAATGAAGTATTTTAGATAGTTGTAGTATCATACAGTATATCATCTACACAGAAACATCATGACATGCACAACTTTACACATGGCAGTTATTATTGCGCATTCAACACATCTCAGAATCTCAAACAACATCCGCTCCTAGATTTGTGTTAAAGGATATGTTCAGATTTATTCAAGTCTACCTTAACACATGTCACATGCTAAAGGTTGATGAAACAGTTACTGTTCCTCCTCTCCGTGCTGGTCCTGAAGCGATCTCTTCCTAGTGTGACTGCTATAAAAAACATTCTCAGCTTAATTCTGTGCAAAAATGCAGCTAAGACAATATAAAGAAAAAAATAGGCTTCTGCAATTTGAGTGTTTTCTTCATCGCGCAAAATTATATTTAACAACCTGCTTGTACTTCTCACAAGGACATTCAGACTTGTATAGACTAGGTTCAGGTAATATATACATATATATATATATATATATATATATATATATATATATATATATATATATATATATATATATATATATATACACACACAGTAAAAAATGTAAGGGAAAACAGAAATTAATGGTACTTACACACACTTGCCTTATTAACTTCATCTAAACTTGGGAAAACATTTTTTCACAGAATGTGGAGTATTTTTTGCCGAATTCACTTAATTAATTTTACAGCCAATAAAAAGGAGGAAAATAGCGACCATCAACTCAAATGAAATGTAATATGCTACTAAGATAGATTTGAGGAAATTTAAACCTAGCCTCTCAAAATTGAGTTTAGAAAATATATACAGCTTCAGGTTGCACAGTGGCTCACAGCTCAAATGTAGTTCATTTGTGACCAATGTGGTTTGATTCTGTGCAAAAACAAATGATACTGTAACAGATCAAAGCTTATCGCACAATCAAAATAGTATTACCTTATTTTATTTCCAACCTGGAAGTTAAAATCTGTCATTTCTGAGTTGACTTAAATACACCTTTATACGGCTGAGTCAAGTGGGGAAACAGTGAGTCGGCTGGTCCTGGGGCTGGAGAAGCCAAACTAAAGGAAGCTCCAACTAGCGGATGTAATGAGAACTATAAAACACACACATGCACACACCACACACAAGTCATCTCTAAAAAACATAGCAGACTTACAATTCAAACATTCTGACACAATATATTATAAACCTTTCACAAATAAAAGCTTTAAGGATTTATAAGCATTGCTCAATTCATAAATATATGCAGAAAAATACAGTACAAGAAATCTCTTTTTAGAAATCAAGACAGGACATAAAAATATGTAAAACTTTTCACTAGACTAGATTAGATTATGAGTCTTTGAGAAGTGCTTGAGTTACTGAGCTAAACCAGCAGAGCCACAGACAGACAGAGTGGCAGGTTGTAGAGTCAGGACGGGACTTCCATGCTAAAAGCTAAAGCATGTTGGCTGCAAATATGTGCTAATGACAGCTCACTTTAAATGTGTTCAGACTAAATGTGAACATTCACATACCTTTGACAGCTGAGTATTTTTTTTACAGCCTATTTGACCCAACAGCTAATGTAACAACTGAACAGACATTAGCTGTAAGCTAGCTAGCATGTATGCGCCGACTGTGTGGAGAATGCCTGTGTGTCAGGTGTCAGGAATCCATATTGGAAGTTTTCTTTTTGTATTGCTCTTAGGGCTGTACCGAATAGTTAGAAGCTTCATTCACGTTGACATTCAAATTCTAAATCAACATCGAAATCCTGCTCAGCTTTTTTTTCTTCTGTATGTCTGTTCATTGTGTTTAAAACTGGTATTTCTGCACAGGTGGAAATAAAGATTAGGCTACACGAATATTAATAGTATTATACTATCTGTAGAATTAGATTCCAGTAGAAGTGATGCGTGGGTTTGTATAAGCTTACTAGAACATATCACAGGTTCGTGCGGGGAGTATCAAAGCAGCGCTTAAATGATTCATAATTTACTGAAACTTAGTCCGCACCTACATGTATTTATGTTGACAAAACTGATGAGTTTCTTTAATAAAAAAATTAAAAAGACAGACTAATTTAATCCAACAAATAATTTCATTCAAATTGAGGATTTAGGGAAAGCTTCATTAGCTAACCTCAACAGAAGCTTCAAATGTAAAAGAGAAAGACATTCGGTACAGCCCTACCAGCTGTGTATTTGTAGCCTTCCTGTCTCAGGTAATGACTGTGTAGTTTTGATATATCAGAGCCTGTATTCACATGTTTCTTCAGAAGCCAAAGGGCAAACAGGGCGGAGCCAATCTAATCTTACATTAGGTAGCTATCTGATAAAGGTTTAATTGTTTTAACACGGCTCAGGTTAACTTGTAGGCCTTACCACTGTTGGTTTTATGTAGAACATCAAAAGCTTTCATCAGAAAAGCCCTGTGGCGTACGGCGAGTAAAGAACATTAGCATGGCTTGAAATTACAATATGTCTGAAAAGAGTGTGTTTGCTCTTTCCACAAAACTGCCCCCCTCCGGAACACTGGGTAACAACCGACCTCTTCCAAAGAACAGGCAAAAACTAGTCAGTGAAAATATGACCCAAATAGTATTCAGTTAGCAGCCAACATGGCTGACATGGAAACCCGCAATATCCAAAGTCTTTTGATCGATGGCTCATTATAACATTTCACACAGGCAGTGATTTTTAAATTCTGGCTTGGCAACTAAAAATACATGAATTGTCATTTTTTAAAGAATACAACATGCTAAATAATGTTGTACCTTGTCAAATCTCTGCAAAGCTACAATATTTTCTAATAAAAGCTGTATATGCTGTTACTCATTTTAATGTCTAAATGTGACTGCCCAGAAAAAGTTTGAAAATCTCTGCAATACAGTCAGTCAGTCATAAAATCAATAAATATCCACACTTGTAGTACCATAATTCATAAACATCTAGAAATCAAAGTGCTGTAAATATTAAAGGAGAATACCCCAGATTCTGACATGTGCTTTAGAAGTTTACATAAAATCTAGGTCACATGTAAAAAACAGTGGTATCATTATGATTGCAATTTTACTCAGTTATTATTAGGATACACCTCCTGGGAATGTGCCTTAGAAGTCCACACAAGGTATAATACAAACAATATCTAAAGTGTGACATGGCTGGCACTTCCATTGTGACATTCTGTTTCAGACATCATGCAGCAGACAGTTTGACTTTAAAGCATTATGGAAACATTAACGAGTTCTGAACAGAAGGAACAAGGCGTAACATTTCATTTTGGCTTTTAAATGGCTGACAGTTGAGTCATCGCTCACTCCTTCTGATTGGCTGATAGGGAGGCCTCCCATCGCTGCGCCATGGCGTTCTGTCGTCTTGGCACCGAAGAGAGGGAAGAGGGGAACTGGAGGAAGGGGGAGATTCAGCTGAACCACTGGAGCCAAAATGGGTTTATGGATGGATTATGGGATGGATGGATGATGGATGGATGATGGATGGATGATGGATGGAGGAAAAGAGGAATAAACAGAAGGTGGAATAGTTGGAGGAGTTAATAGATGGATGAACGCAAGAGTGATGGGTAGATGATAATAATAGCCGAATAATGAATATATTTGTTAAATTGTGAACTTCTGGATTACAAAAATCAATCCAACTGATTAACAAATCAGAAAGAAAGTTCACAATTAATAAATGTAAGAAATTAATGAATGAGTAAAGGAAGAAACCAATTACCCAACATGGAAATTGTAAAAAAACATATTGGAAATGTGATGATTTTGCATGATTTTCATGCAATGTACTGACATGAAGCAATCCAACGCAGTAAATTGCAATCAGCTGCAGTGTAACAGTATACATTACAAAAGTCATTATTAAGCATGTTTGAATCAGGAAGACATGAAAAGTTTGAGTGAATACAATTGTAAAGGAATAAAACATTAATGTAAAGTCAAATGTTTCCTCATTGGTGTACTGTAAATATGTCCTGTAATGTACTGTGTATGTAGATATTTATATATAATCAATGGATCAATGTAGAGCATTTAGCAGCTAAATAACCAGATATTGTTCTCTCTGATATTGGATTAACTTCCACTGAAGCTAATTACTATCAGTGTGTTTACATGGACTAAGTAACCGGGTTAAAGTCAGTTTTCTGCAGTAAGCTTGTCTTAAACGATCTATAAACAAGAAACGTTGTTTCTGTAAGGAGGGATGGTTTCCCCAGGTAGAACTCAGATTTCTGGGCCATGTATACTTGCAACCAGGTGAGTATGCATGGCAAAAGACTGCAGGAAGGGAACAAGTTCTTGTATTTACAACAATAAGTTCTCTCTGACTGTTATGTCTGCAACACAGTTTACATGTACATTATACCAAAGTTTACATACAGTACAGTGTGTCTGTGTGTGTGTGTGTGTGTGTGTGTGTGTGTGTGTGTGTGTGTGTGTGTGTGTGCGTGTGTGTGTGTGTGTGTGCGTGTGTGTGTGTGTGTGTGTGTGCGTGTGTGTGTGTGTGCGTGTGTGTGCGCGTGTGTGTGTGTGTGCGCGTGTGTGCGTGTGTGTGTGTGCGCGCGCGCGTGTGTGGCCGTGTGTGTGCGTGTGTGTGCGCGCGCGCGTGTGTGTGTGTGTGTGTGCGTGGGTGTGTGTGTCAGCCAACCTTCTGGTCACAAGACATACTGGAGCGTTCCATTTTGCGGTTCCTGGAGGGGGAGGAAGGGGAGGAGACACATCTGTCTGGAACCTCTGGCACTGAATAAAAACAAAGAGCAAAAAGAATGATCTCATCATATTATCATTTAATAAAATTATCATTGCAGACAGAAGCCAGAATTTAAAAAATATGTCTCATCCCACACACTCTGTATACAGTATTGTCTATTGTTCTGTTCAACAATGGATTAAGAACACACCATCATTTACAAACCTCTGAATTATTGCTAACACTATTTTGAATCTCCAACTATACATTGATTGAAAACTCTACGACCTCTTTGATCTGAATTCCAGCTCAACAGAAATGCTCCTGATACTTGGATAAGTGGCCATGACTCTACCGTACGTACCGTTGAAACTTATATTATCGTTGAGGCCTGGAGACACCAGCACAGTATCGTACCTCTCCCTCCCTCTCTTCCAGTCCTCCTCCTTCCTCCTCCTCCACATCTCCTCCCTCTGCCTCCTCCACTCCTCCTCCCGCTGCCTCACCATGCGGATCTCTTGCTCCACCAGCGACTGGCTGCTGAGGGAGCGTAGCTTAAAGAACGGATTGGATGAGAAAGTGCTCTCCTGCATTTCCATGGACACAGGGGCGGAGCTTAGACAGAATTCAGAAGCGCTGCGAATGATGAGATTGGAGGTTTCCACAACGATGACGGTGGCACATGGCATGGCATCGTGGCTTGTCGGCCAATCGGAGAGGCCCCCGATTGCAGAGGAGAGTAGGCGGTTCCTGGAGGCGGAGTTGGAGCAGTCAGGCTCCAAGATAATGACATTATTGGCTGTCATTTCATGGTAGACAGATCGGGGAAGGGAAGAGGAGCAGGAAGGGGATGGGGAGATGGACAAGGTAGGGGTGCGGCAGGCTGGAGGTCTGGGTGGAGATCGTCCTGTCTGCAGGGTGGAGGGTCTGTACACAAACCAACAGAAAAGCAACAATCAGTTCATTTGAGCTCAGTTTATCTGGTTCCCAGTGAAAGGAAAGAAAGTAGAATAGAGCGTTACTGTTTTTATTGTATTTACTGTAAATACTGAGCAATTTTAAATGTAATATTCAATATTACATTTTTTCATAAATCTTTTTTTACATTGACAGTGAATCAAATGACAAACCAATAGAGAATCATTTCACCAGCAGTTAACCTCAGCCCTGCCGGGCAGTTGAGCATCTTTTAGCTCATTGTTTTGTTTTTTAGCCAACAGACTCACTCTAAAACAAGTTTACAGGATGATGTTTTCAGCAAGAAAAACTCTGATGAACCCACAACACACTACATACCCAGCAGCAAACAGCTGACAGACAAAGCTGATGACTAGCTTGTGAACATAGCTGAGCATTTAAAGAAACAGATGTGTTCCTCAAAAACAGAGCTAAAAGGAGAGTGAATATTTGACTTAAAGTTAGCACCAAATACAGACTAATATTGTTCTGTGTCTTGGATGTGAAAATAGGAATGAAAATAACATGCCATAACAACTTTATAACTTTATATTATGTCAGGGTTGTAGGATCGTCCCCCTGCCATCAAGTGGTTGAAAAGAAAAAAAGAATAATGTTAATGCAGCTTTAAATGTTGCCAATCATAGTATTTTCGCCCATGTTTTGTTTTGGTGTGACAAGACGAGACATGGCAGAGTTCATCTCTAAAATTAAAATTAAAATAAAACTGTGCCAATATGGAAAAATTTGGATTTGGGCGTGAGGGGTTAGGTGAACCAAAAAACCTAGACAAGGCAAAGTGTAAACACTGCAGGAAAAAGGTCATAGCAAAAGATGCTAATAATTTAAAAAATAGATCAAATCATGCCTCCATTGCTGCCCACACAGCAAAAGATGGACAGTCTTCTGGGCTGACGACTTCAACACAACTATCCATAGAAGGGGTATTTAACAAGGAAGCACGAGAGAGTGCTGGATAGAAGCAGTGCACTGAAGCAGTCACCACATACATTGCTAAAGACATGGTGTCTTTCAATACAGTGGAAAAGCCATCTTTAAAACACTTGACCGTCAGTAAGATCCACCAAGTGGAAAGAGGTCAATAACATTTAGAAACACATGTTTGGCTATAATCTCAATCTAGTCGTGGCTAACGCAGTCTCACATGAAAGGCCATGCACAGAAGGAGCCGTGGGGATCTGACAGCATCATTGGCCAATTTTCCCAAAGCTAGTGGGGAAAAAAAGCAAGCTGGGTCTACCGGAGCGCTCTTTAATTACAGTGAACTGTAATGTTTGTGTAACAATTATTAAAGACCAATAACATAAGTCTTGTACGTACAGTAGGTCCTGTGATGTCCATTTATTTATAGTGTACGCTGACAGAGCCAGGGCACATGCATTCACTGCATGTTGATATCAGAATCAGAAATACTTTATTGAGCATAGAGAAATTAAAAGAACATTTGAAAATAACAAAAATGTGTTGTGCATTATACTACAATATATGCCGCTAAAAAAAAAAAATAGGCTATACAAAGAAACGTTTAAAATATGTGCATCACACTACAATATTATAATAACAGAGTGAATCATAAAGCTGAGAAATGGGATCTATAAATGTGTTATAAAGCAAGAATAGTATCATTTAATACTAAAAAATAAAATATTACTTGAATTATACAGTATAAATGCAGTGTTGCAACTGACACGTGTTTCTATTTCTCACAACAACCATTCAACTTAACTTTTCTTCTTCTAAACTTTAAAATGATAAATAAAATATAGTGCAACATGAGAAACTGTTTATAAAGATCAAAATGTTGTCTGATTGTGGTGCCCCTTCACTCGCTGCTTCTTTTTTTCTTTAGTGTTTGTTGTCATTACTGCCACCAAGTGGAGTCGCTCCACTCTTATACATGGCTCCCAGTCTCATTATGTTCAGTCACAGGATGCTGAGTCAAATGCGACACCTAGTGGTAACATTGGATAAACCAGCCCAACCCTACTGATCATACTGACGCAATATATTCAACTCCACAATGTAAGAAGGAGGGTTCTTTGAAGTACATTTCATTCATGTACTGGATCAGTTTAAGAGCCAATGTAGCTTTCATAGTTATCTTAAATAGTATCCACACCTAAACACCTTTCCAAGTGTACTATTAAAGACAGCAACATTAAATATACTGTAAACCTTTCAGTACAAATATTAATCCTCATTATTCAGTCATTAAACCTGGGTTCTCTTTTCCAAAAGCAAACATAGTTTAGATTAGCAAACCCAGTCTATCATATTAGACACCACAAAGACTGCATTATGCTGCGGTTTACTGTTTACTGTTAAGTGTAGAAAATATTAGTTTGTTACCTGGGTATAGTGAGGCCCTGTGTAATCACACCCCTCTCCCTGCGGTGCCGTTCCTCTCTCTCCAGAGTCAGTCGGATCTCTCTCTCCACCGCACTCTCTGGCTCCTCCAGCGGGCTGCGGTATGACAAGTCATCCAGGCCTGAGTCCTCTGAACTGGGGGACAGGGTGTAGGCCAGGGGGGGCTCCCGGGGCACTGGTGGTGGATGGATCTCCCTTTGAGAGGAAAGGAGAAAACCTAGCTTAAGTTAAAAAGCCAGCATACTTTCTTTACTGTCTTTTTACAGTCGGCAGGTAAGCTGACAACTTTCACACTCTATGCTTATTTTGTGTAATTCATGAGGTATCTCAAGATAAAGTAAAACAATTAAATGTTAAAAGTTAAACTGTGTTTTGGCTCTACAGTAAGTAGCAGATAGCAAAACACAGAATCTTTACTCAGTGTTACAAAACAATCTGGACTGTGGGGGCTGGGAGACCTGGACGGATGCCACACTGATGTCCCATCAAGTACAACAACCTCCGTTCTAAATGAATGTGCTGGCTGTATTGAAATTAGTGACCATGGCAACGGGGAGCAGTCAAAGCAACACATTAACAAACTGACATGTAATTACAACAATGAATAATATCAACATTTAATTTAATCTATTTGGAGAATATGTTAGCTTTAATGGCTGTGATGTAGATGAAGAAAGAAAGAGAAATTTAAAAAGATGGAGAAACAGCACAAGGAGTTAACGCCGGGGAAATTAATCTGAAAATCTTATTCAACACTGAGTCCTTCAGTACCTCATCCTCACAACACCACAGGATGGTGAATGTGACACACACGCTGCAAGAAGTAACGGTACTCTGTCCTCTGAACTTACTGATACTTTGTGTCACATAAGAAGTACTCTGTCCTATCATTTGTTTGTGAAACTATTGATATTGATTTGGGGACAATGACATGGCAGGATATCTAGCTAGTCTTGTTGTTAACAAGCAGCAACCCCGGGGCTGAAAAATTAAGCTAATGCAGAAGTGCCTGGAAGCTGCATTCTCTCTAACATCCAGCAGGGGTTACAAAAGAAGTCAGATTGTATAGAAGTCTATGAGAAAATGAACTTGTCACTTGATTACCTCAGTACCTCAGTTCTCAATCTCTAGTTTCATTCAGTAACTGATGGTCCCATTTGGAGTAAAATAGACGATAGAGCAGCGTCTGCTTTAGGGCGGGGCTACATTTAACCCTTTAATGTGTTTCTATTGTAACATTTTGGTCGCCTACAAATTTTTTGTTCAGTGTTCGGTTGTACTTAGCTCCACCCTCTATGTGTCACTTTTGGTTCCAAAAATCAAGATGGTTACGGCCAAAACGGCAAACTCGAGATTTAAAAAACGTAGTCCACAACCCAATGGGTGACGTCAACGCCGGTTTTCCAGAGCAATAGTCCAAATTCACGTCCCAATCAATTTACTGTCACACAATTTTAAATTGTTGTATAAATGAATGTTTTAATTAGTGTGAGCAGAACTCAATCAAAATAGGAAAAGTAAAACTTTTAGTAGCTCCAGTATTTCCTACCTGTGTTTGAGTCGGGGGCTGCGAGTGGGGGGATACAGTGAAGTGTGGGTGCCCTGGAAGCTCCCCTGAGCTCTGAGCCCTGGTTTGGGGATTGGCTGACCTTTCACCTCATCCTCCATCTTCCTCCACTGCTGGCGGGCCAACAGAAAGTCCACATGCTCATTGGAGACATTTTCACTGTGGCTCTGCTGTTGGACACAGAAGTCTACAGGAACCTGAAAGGAAAGATGATGTTCAGGATTAGATTACTATACATAGAGGGGATTGTGTTTAGTCTCCTAACAGACCTTTGAAGGAACACTAAACAGAGACTGAAATAATTATAAGATGTGTTACAAGATGTAGACCTTTTGAGAACAAGGGAGAATATGAAAAAATGAATAAAGTATTGGAGGATTCACACAGTCTGATGGCGCTGTCTCCATAGTAACAGCATGTGGAGCATCAACAACGCTTAACAAAAGTCAAAAGGAACAGTGTCGAGTTTCCAAAATAAGATCTGGATTTGTTCAATTTCACAGACACTTTAAGAGGATTTAGTGGCATTGCTCTCTCTGTAGGGGCGTAGTGTGGAGGTTTTGGTACAGGTCCTGGTACAGGGCACTGGTACCTAACCTGGCCACTTCACTGTGTTGTCAAGACTCAGGGAAGCTGGGTAGCTAAGCCCCCCCAACTCACTCTCGGAAAGAGTACGTAAGTATGCTTCCTCGTGCATTAAATGCTGAGCTATCAAAAAATCATTAATGTGTGTGGGATCTCTCCAGCATGAAAAACGGATGCGCTTCATAGATATTCCCCCGCCAACCTTTATACCCTGACCTTCCACCGCTACAGAAAGGTCACACTACTTCCTGCACTGGCACTGAACATTGCAGAATCATTCAATGTGAACATAACTCCTAGGGCTACTGGACAGGGCATTACAGAGTGGTATGAAGTTTACCTTCAACAAGTTCACAAATCATCAAATCTTCTGTGGGGCAGATGAAAACAAATGTTTGGGCTGAAAGTTCCATAAAAATAGGGAAAGTCTTACCTTCCTGTCAGGGTCTGTGGAACTGGCTGAGGAGCTGACAGAAGGAGTACGCAGGAAAAGATCTCTCCCTGACCTCATCTGCTCCTCATCATCATCACCCCTGCCTCCCCTCCTCTTCTCCTCTTCCTCCTCTCTCTGCTCCTCTGTTCCAGTCTCTACTTCTGCCTCATACCCTCTCTCCTCTTCCTTGCTCTCTCCATCACAGATGCTATCATGAATCCCTCCACCTGCTTCTTCTTGGTTAGTGACATCACAGGGTGTGAAGATAGCCCATTGGTCCTCTCCTGCGTCGCTATCCGAGTACACAACAGCCAGCTCAGCTTGGAGGCAGTCGCTAAGGTGACTGTCGCTTAGGTCATCTCTGTTGCTGAGGTCGTGACCCCAGGCCTCTAAAGGATCTGAGGTGACAGTTAGGGGCTCTGGTGATGAAGGACTAAAGAAGAGGAGCTCCGACAGAGCATCGTCCTTTATCTCTCCCACTTTCTCTCCTATCCACCTGTCCTCTTCTTCTGTGTCTCCTCTTCCTCCATCTTCTCTCTCTGTTTTTTCTCTCCCTTCTTCCTTTCCTTCTGTGTCTCTTCTTCCTACTTCTTCTCCCTCCTCGTCTCCTCTCTCTGTGTCTTGTCCTCCATCATCTTCACCGTCACCTCCTTTGTCCCCTCCCTTCTGCGCTCCTATCTCAAAAACAATATAATCACACTCATCTCCATCTCCATCTCTTTCTCCATTTTCTTTCCCTGCAGGCTTTTCTTCCTCCTGCTCATCCCCGTTTGGCTGCTGCACCCCATGGACCTCTGGGTAATGGAGCTCTTCGACTTCCTGGCTGCGCCAGCTAACCAAGTTTTCTCTCTCCATGTCTGTTATTGGTGGCGATGAGCTGATTTCCATGGTAACTGTATTTGTTGACTGAATAGGAGTGTGAGAATTGTTGACAGGGTTATTGTCGCTGGAGCTACCGCTGTCGGGGTTACTGTCTGTTAGCTCAGCTGGTCTCCTTAGTCCAGCTGATGCTCTCTGCAGACACAAACACTTAATATTTAATTCATAACTTGATATCAGTCTAAATTCTAAACATTCAAAGCAGTTTGTGATTATTTCCACAATACATTCCCCCAACGGAACCCCGTGCCCCCAGAAATTCAAGTTTTTTTCTTGCCTTGCGCATTCACCACTGTTTCGCTCCCACACACACACCTAAAGTCAGAGCGGAGGAAAGGAGAGGAGTGGAGTGAACTACGCACCAGCAACCCTCCCTATCGCAGCATTTTCTTTTAATACAGGTAGACCACTTGGGCCTGGTCATTGTCAACGGTGACAATTCATGAAGAGCCTGAGTTGACAAGTTAAGGTCAGGAACAGGATGTCAAAATTGAGAAATATTGAGTCAAGTTTGTTAATTAATTAATCAGAATTAGTCAACATGATAAGATGCTTAGTCAAAACTATGCAATGAAATAAAATGTACATACAATTAAATGATTTAATTGTGACTTGTTTGGTAAAAATGATAAGATGCTTTTATTGTCTCATAAGGTTTATTTATTATCTCATAATTGGGACATTAGTCTTAGTTTCCACACAACATGTTGACTTTGTACCTTACAATATTGACATGTTACTTATTGAGTTTTGTATGATCTAAAAAAATCCTAATTTTGATTCACTAAGATTATATATATCTTTTTAACCCTTTATGACTTTTCATCTTTTCATTTTATCCCTGGCTGTTATTCTTCTCTCTGCCGCATTTCTATCCCGATTTAACCAGAACAATTGGTAAACTGCTCTATTGCTTTATGCAAGCAACACATGTGGTTTGTACATGAAAAGTCAAAATAAACACTGTAGTAATGATTGCTTAAGAAAAACAAAAATTCAACTTCAGTTCTGAACTGGATCATGTTAAGTTACATATACAGCAGTTATATGCACATAGACACACTCACCCCCAACCCATACACACAGTAGGAGACTATACTAAACTCAAGCCTTCCTATTGTTGCCATGGTGGCAATGCGTTGGCTGTGAGTGGGTTAGCAGATTATTATGGTCTGTTGTTCCAGGCATGTGCTGGTGACAGATGAGAGGGGTTGCCATGGTAACAGTAGGTATAGCTGCAGAGGCAGGCAAGCTGCTAAGGCCAGTTCTCTTTCAGTTAATTGTGAGGAGAAAGATCCAATTAATCACAGTTTTCAGTTACTTCTCTGCTGAATATGATGACATCTTATATGCCCTTCTTGAGCAGCATGATACTTATATTGATGTGATGAGATAGTACATGTATAGAAGATTAAATATGAAATATGAAAATACCAACATTTCTGTCCATGCTTGCTGACCTGAACATATTTACAAACAGGAGACCTGAAATGAATTTAGTCCAGCTTCAGAAGACTAAATTACACCATTTATGAAAAGATTAGTAATGATCTGCATCTGTGACACACGTTCATACCAATGAGCACTGAAACTACAGCCCTCAATTAAGTGTGATCTGACAAAGCTCAATAGGCATTTTCTTTATCGCACAGCCAATGATTTAGTTCTGTTCATCTCTCAAACATCAGCAGGACGTTGAACCCTTTCTACAACTGATTGGATGAAAGCACCAGTCACTGGGCTGTCATAAGCCTTTATGAAGGAGATTTAATGACAGTGCATAAATTCTTCTGCGATCATTCAATCAATTTATTCTAAATGTAGCCAAGTCACAACATATGGGGAAGGATTGGAGAGCTCTCAGCTCTAATCCATGCTTCCTATCACTTCCTGGATCTGAACCAGTGACCTTTTGGATCATCTATCTAACCTCTGTCAACTTGCACAACTTCTGTCTGAACTTCAGATTTCAAATATATGAAAGACAGTTTCTACACACAATGAAATTGCCTGTAATGTCAATCAACTTCACTTCAAACCTCTGTTTAGCCCCCATCAACAGCTGGAGACAATGTGTGTGTGTGTGTGTGTGTGTGTGTGTGTGTGTGTGTGTGTGTGTGTGTGTGTGTGTGTGTGTGTGTGCGTGCGTGTGTGTGTGGGTGTGTGTGCGTGTGTGTGTGTGTGCGTGTGTGTGTGTGTGTGTGTGTGTGTGGGTGTGTGTGTGGGTGTGTGTGTGTGTGTGTGTGTGAGCGTGTGTGTGTGTGTGTGTGAGTGTGTGTGTGTGTGTGTGTGTGTGTGTGTGTGTGTGTGTGGGGGGGGGGATTACAGAGCAGCTTTAGACATCATTTGTGGAAGATGAGGTATGTTGCCTCATCAGTAAGCATTAAACCATTCACTAGTCTATTCTATTCAATCATATATACTGCATTCTGTTCTTCTGCTCTGTTACATTCTGAAGATAATATATTCTATTCAGTGCTGAGCCAAATGTGTTACATAACACAGCATCCTAAAATCGGGCAAAACATCAAAATCGTGACAGATAAGCACACAAACAGAAGCCAAGAAATCCGGGTTTTGATGGTAGCTCAAGCTAAGCCAAAGCCTCGCGCATACACCTCGCTCATAGGCTACACGGTGGCCGCCAAAACGTCCCCAAATCTCCACCGCACCATGAGAAGGACATAAAGCCCGGGACACGTGTTGTTGTTTATTATCAAGACGTTGTTGACTTGTGTCGTTTGATTTATTTACCTACCAACAGCTTCCAGCACAGCAACCAAAACGAGATCATCTCCAGGCGGCCGCGGCGCGCGCATTCCTCTCCACCTCTCCCTAACGGTAGCGCGAGCAGCCAGGCGGCCACCCGCTGGTGCGAGGAGGGAAGCATACAAGCAGCTGACGGCTGCGGCCGGCGCGTGTATGTGTATGTGGTGGATAGAGAGAGAGAGAGAGAGAGAGAGAGAGAGAGAGAGAGAGAGAGAGAGAGAGAGAGAGAGAGAGGACGTTTGTATCGACCCGGGGTATTATGTTGCCGGTGAATTAGAGCAGAATAGATAAATCTGTATTGGCAGAATATTGTACATCTCTCTCTCTCTCTCTCTCTCTCTCTCTCTCTCTCTCTCTCTCTCTCTCTCGCCCTCTCGCTCTACGGCTGCACGCGCGTTCCCGCCCTCCAACACTGTAAGGAAAGTCGACTCGAGTCGGACTATAGGAATTTAAGGTTGACGGGATGGAGTAGGTAGTGGTAATATTTCTTCCATTTTCAATTAATTATAACAAACACATGCCATCCTGTCAAAAGAAAAAGAGAAAAAAGAAGAAGGCCAATATATATCTCAGTATAATCCGGCATGCTTTCACCAAAAATTGATTGTTTTTGTGCTTTTTCACTCATAGCCCAGGGTGTGCAGTTTAACAAACATCACGTCAATAATGCAGCCTGGTACTTTCTCACTGCTGAGTGGGACAATATACCTCTAACAGGAAGACTCTGTGCTTTAGGTACAGCCAATGGGGATATAAACTAACCTCAACTCCCCCCTGTACTGTAACAATTTAAAACAAACCACTTCAATTCACCACACTGCATTGTATCTCTCTTGTTGACTTATACAAGTTTAGTTTCTTTGAAACAAATGTGAAATGTGAGTCAGTTGCTTGTACTCATCAAACAGGTGCATGATGGTTCCAAAGACAACAAGAAGTTAGTTATTGGAGCTGCAGTAGTGTCAGTGACACACAGATCATAGAGGCAATACCATATTTTAAAACTCTAAATCTCTACATTTCTGTCTGAGTTCATGCTCCTTCACAGAGTCATAACTCAGTCTAGTCTGAACACCTCACTCCTGACATCAGTAATACATCGTCCACCCTTTGCTATTTACAGAAATATATCAAAACAGTCTTGCTGTTGTTGCAGTCGCAAGAGAGGTGATGATGGAATGAATTGCTGGAGTTTTATTCATGGCCTAATATTGACTCACAGACTGTTATGTCATCTGTGTGTGTGTGAGCGTGTGGGTGTGTGACAGAGCTAGGTAAACTGAGGTCAGGTTCAAGTGTCTGATCACATCTGTCTGAACACACACACACACACACACACACACACACACACACACACACACACACACACACACACACAGACACACACACAGACACACACAGACACACACACAGACACACCCAGGATATGGCCTACAGATTAGAGAGAGGAATACAGACAGAGGGGCAGACAGAGGGACAGACAGATGAACAGGGAGAGGGAGACATACTGTACAGACAGACAGACATACAGACAGAGAGACAGACATACAGACAGACAGACAGACAGACAGACAGACAGATGAGCAGGGAGAGAGGGAGACATACTGTACAGGAAGAGAGAGTGATGAGGGCAAAAGCCAGATTTGTCCTTCAGATAGGAAATCATCATTGAACTGCCACCCAACTAGACTGTTGATGTAATGACTTTAATCTGGTGACAATCTGCTCTTAACCCTTTATAGTACATACAAAGCTTTTGTATATTGGGCAGCTCTGGGATTATTTTTTTAATGCAATATAAATTACAAAGTAGAGTACAGAGTTTGTATATGACAGTATTGCTACAGATTATAGTATGTGGTGTCATTATGTGGGCAAATGCTATCTGGTGTCCCTAAAGTGTGTTGTAAAATCCTTGCATGGACAACACACATATCTGCAAACTCGACCTTCATTTTGATCTCAACTACACATCTGTAAAGTTTTGTGACTGCATCTTGCACGGTTGAGAAAAACTCTGTCCACAGAGAATATATAAACACCTGGCAAAGTACTCAAAATGGCTTCTGTTATAGTTCCCGCTTCAGGAGCACATTTTGCCATAATGACACATAATGCCATTCTGATGTATTGCTTGGTCCATGCATGAATTGTGGTGATACCCCCCACTCATAATGTCAAGTGCCAGAGTGTGTGGAAACAACAATACACATGCCCAATGCTTTTAAAAAAGAAAGTGGATGGCATACATTTGATTGCCTGGTGCTGGTGTTATTTACTCGTAGTTGGCAGAGAAGAAGAAGACATTGTTATGAACCAAACCTCTGGTATCTTTCTTTGTCACCAAGGGTGATACAATATGGCTGATTTGTTATCAGTTGCTAGCTTTGTGTTAAGGGTTACTTCGGAAGAAAAAGTTTAAGAAAACACCCACAGGGCATCAAGTAAGGATCAAGTCCATCTAGTCCTCAAAGAGAATTACAATGACTATTGACTTAATACATGTATCTTGCAAATACACTTACAAAGCCAGTGTAAACATATTGAGCAAATCAAACACACAAAGGAAATTAGGAGAGAATTAGAAATTGAAAAACCACATACATGAAGTTAAGGGAGGAGTTAATCCATCCAACGTAGTTGTTGCCCATAAAGCTCCTGATGACACTGTTCACCTAAATGGAGTGCAGACATTATTCCTGTTATTTGTTACTCCTGCACTTTCCTGCTCTAACATGAAAAAGGCCTATTTGATGATAACTGTCCCTCGCGATGAATAAAGTATCTGTCTGTCTGTATGTCTGTCTGTCTGTCTGCCTGTCTGCCTGCCTGTCTGCCTGTCTGTCTGTCTGTATGCTTCTTTATTGACTGACAAGTGGGTGCCAAACCTTTGCTTGTTCTACACCATTAAAGCTCTCTTTGACAAAACTAGTAGTGCAAACACAAGAGTTTGGATTCAGTGTAAGTAGAGCTGCAACAATTAAGCCGATTGTCAGAAAGATACATTATTTTGATAATTGATTTAATGTTTAATTAAGCAAAATTCTCAAACATCCATCTGTTCTGTATGGTTCCAAATTGAATATATTTTGGTATTATATTATATTAGATTGATCGGTTGGGATGCACACATGTTAGCTGTATCTCTAAATGTAAGAAAACTTTTATCCTGTGCTTGGCACCGTTTATACAACCATTGTGAGAGCATTTCACTCATCTTTAAGTGTGAGATAAATACAGTGGACAAGTGGAGAAACATAATGATATAATGCTATGATTACTGATCATCTCTCCTGTAGAGTTCCAAACTTCTATCAATCTATGGTTTTTATTTCCATTTGTCACCCATCAGAGGTCACTGACTGACTGGATCAGATTCCCTATTTAATCCAGCAGTCCCATACATGGGTGTAATCCTACTTTTATGTGACGTCAAAATGGCTTTTTGTCATTCTATGGCAGTGGTTTTGTCTAACAGTGTAAATAATTACATGTGTTTGTCTTCAATAGTAGAGGAAATACAAGGTCACAGCTAGATGTCACTGTGCTGCCAGCTTTATCACACACACACACACACACACACACACACACAACACACACACACACACACACACACACACACACACACACACACACACACACACACACACACACACACACACACACACTCTTTCACTCTGTGTACAGTGTTTCCTGTATTCCACACACAGAAATCAATGGAGCCATGGGGCAAAATAATACGTGACTTTGTGTTGAGAGATAAAAGGCAATCAGTATTTTTTCGCATGTTGTAACGATCATAAAAACACATTGATCAAATTCAATTTGTTTCTCCAAGGGTTATGGAGCTTTGAACAGTAATGGACCAATTCTTCTTCTTGCCTACTTCTACCTTAGTTACTTATTTCCTACATTTCCAGAATGACCTTTGACAATCAGAGAACAAACAGTGTTACTTTTGAATTGGCTATCGCACTACATCGTGAGTGGCAGCCCCCCACACACACACTCATTGAGTGATAACATGTGTTTTCAGAGAAAAGTGTCCAGAAGTGATACTCATCATTTATCATGTCAGGAGTATTGTTAATGCAGACAGCTTTAATGAGGATTGTTGATCATTAGCACAAAAAGGAATCGAAGCTTGGACTGACAACCAAACCTGCCTCTTGACAATTGATTTTACATTCAAAATTAATTTGTCAGACGGAAAATGTAAAGACAACAACTCTCAGACTTTTCCATAATGATTAGATCACACACTTATCTTTTTCCTCATAAACTACACATCAGATTGTTACTAGTTTTCCTACAGGTATCAGAACTCTAACGCTGAGTTTCACAACAGAACACCTTGAGGGATCTCTTCTCAGATGTATAAAGCACATAGAAAAGCATCTCCTGTAGCAGTTATTCACTCTTGTCAATGAGTTTCACAGGCCTTAGAAAAACATTCAAAACAAGCAAAAGCACTGAAAACACGAGGAGAGTTGTGTCCTACCTGCTGCTCCAGCTGTGACAGTAGTGTGATGTCAACTGGTTACGCGGGTGTGAAAGCCATGAATGTTCTGTTTCTATTCCTATACCACTGTCGTCTCCCACATACTCCTGTCTTCCCTTTATATCACCCCCTCTGTCCCTCTGTCTCTCTCTCTGTCTCTCTCTCTCTCTCTCTCTCTCTCTCTCTCTCTCTCTCTCTCTCTCTCTCTCTCTCTCCGTGCCAGCGGGGGGCATATTGAGTGTGTGTGGGCAGCAGCCAATCAGAAAACAGCAGCTTTAGCGACATTTGCGACACACACATGTTCAGCCTCAAACACTGACACACTTATTATAGGACGGATACAGGCATACACAACATTCCCTCTCTCAAACATACATACATACACACACACACACACACACACACACACACACACACACACACACACACACAGTAAGCACATCTGTCATCTGTCATCTGTGACCATCTTATCCAACCTTTCAGAGGATTACTGAGTTGTTGTTTTTTTGACGTAGAAACTGAGCTTGATGATCTCCCACAGGCTCATTGTCTAGCTGATGGTTATTGCATCATAGTGATTCTGTGTGTGATGTGCATGGAAAAGCTGTGATGTGATGTCATACTGATTGACATGCAATGTTATCTTGGGTTAAGAATGTTATGTAATACACTGATGTATAATAGGATGTCATGGTGTAGTATGTTTATTCAGAACAGTTACAGATAACTACATTGGACAACACAAGCCTTGGGATACTTGTCACACAATACATACTCATATAGACTGAACAATAAATTCAACATAATATTTGAGCATTTGTCTCCGTGTGTGGTTTAAGTGCATGTTGAGAAATGTATGAGCATGAGCAGGCTGCACTTTTCTTTATATATACATGAATATATATATACATGTATATATACTTTTTGGCTGATTCAAGAGTTATAGAAGTGTTACTATTAAACATTAATAATGCTACTTAGATATAATTAGAATATGAACATTTGATCATAAATGCATAGGAATAAAGTAATCAAATAAGTACACAAATACAATCCACTATCTGAAGACAAACAAAAAAAAAACATTTGGTTTTAAATATAAATGATTCTGAATACTAAAGTTAGGTTCCTCATTCTTTTATCAGGCTACTTAGAATTATATTGGTATTCCAAGCCTTGCATAAACATGTACCATTTTAAAATTGAAAGATATTTGAGATTCTTTGTCATTAAATATCAAATGTCAGCAATAGAAGACAGCAGGGCCACGGTGAGACCAGAGTTTCCCAGAGCCAAGGCAGCCAAGATGAGAGACTTTATGAACCCCT
>NC_041371.1:23656413-23658913 GCF_900634415.1 Cottoperca gobio
TTCTCCAGCCCATCTGCGTCTACAGTGAGTTCTATAATCCTTAAACTTCATCTGCATCCTGCATGTGTTCTGCGTTGGGTCCACTTACACATTCTTCTAGTCTACTACTTAGTCCTTACAATATTTTCAAGAACTAAATTGTAAAATACAATACCATAACATTTGAAAAAAAGGAGACGATGAAATGAGAAGAATTCCCCGTTTGACTACTCAACATTATATTAGATCAACAACAACAATATTTACTCCAGATTGTATTTTATTTTTTGTATATTTATGTTTCTTGTACACATTTTTTAAACGTTATAATAGTTTTTATAATATATTTTTTGTTTCCATAATTGCTCTTATTTTAGATTTGAATGTATCTTACTGTGTTTATGTATTCACCATTGTACACCAAACCAAATTCCTTATGTGAAAACCTACTTGTGATTGTGATTGTGATTGTGATTAGGGCCTGAAGAAATGAATGACAAACGTGAAAATATCTAGACTTTACAGCATACATGCAGTGAGAATATGTATGTTTTCTTTTGATTTTCAATGATATCTACTGTAGAGTTCATTGTTCCCTGCTCATTTATATTGCATTGTATTTAATAAGAGAAAGTGTTTTCATTCGTCACCTGTGATTGGTCCTCCGGGTGTGAACGTCCACTGATGAAGGCAGCACTCACTGAGACTCTATCCCCATCTTTTACACACATATACACATCGTCATCACCCTACACACACACACACACACACACACACACGCACACACACACACACACACACACACACACATATACACACACACACACACACACACACACACACACACTCAGGTTAATACAGGTGCAATGTGTTGGTAAAGGGATAATAATAATAATAATAATAATAATAATAATAATAATAATAATAATAATAATAATAATAATAATAATAATAGAAAGTCATGCAGCACACTGAGGAGTGTCACTGACTTATTCCTGCATTTCACTTGCACCATTATGTCTCTTGCTCTATTTAATGTCTTTATTTCTTTTATATATCTTAAGTATACTGTGTGTTGCATTGTTGAAGGAGCTTAAGATTCTCATTGCCAACGACTACCCTAAACTAGCGTTTGTGCATGTGACAATAAAGCCTTTGAATCTTAAATGGTTGAATCTTGATCAATCTAGTCCATATTTCATGCAGAAGGTTATGTGATGAGGGACTAGCTTACCATCCATGTGTCCCAGGACAGTGCAAAGGAAACGTAACCCTCCGCTGGCCCACTCAGCTCAAATACCACAGACTGCAGAGAAAAGTCATGAAGATTCAGTAGTTGACAGTAATATCATATATTAATAGTTGATATCTATTTCAATTTCAGATAGTCCACTCTAGCTATGAACAATGTCAGGCGTTAAACAAGACAGTCAGAGAAACAAATATGTTTCTGGTTCATGAACTATTTGACATACTGTAAACTATCAATATTTAGTATTCCTCATTTGTCTTGCTGCATTCGTATGAACTGAAAAACTAGGAATTTTAGTGAAACCAGAAAGAAACAAGAGAGTGAAAGCTCATCGTTTACCTTGCTTGTTAAAAGACAAATGATAAAAAGGGTCTTATGTTGTGCTGTGAGGCAAACCAGCAGTTTACCTGGCACCTGCTGACACACAGTGTCCCATGCTGAATGTAGCACCTTTAACTGTATTCATTTTACCAGTGAATGAAACATGTGAGTCAAACCATTTTGTGTGGCCCCTCTGTAGTCATGGACAGGAAGACGCAGCGAGGATCTTCTTCTGGATCACAGCCTGGAGGATCTAGCAGACAGGATTTAGTTTGGCCACATCCCTCAGAAGTAAACTAAAGGTGTAAAATGGGGCGGAGGGGGGGGGGGGTATTAGTCCTAATTTGTTCTTTCATTTCACCTTAAAGTTTATTTATTACTGCATTCTCATCAGAAGTCCAAATGTTGTGCCACTCACAGGCCCGGGCAGGGTGGAGGGGTTGGTTGTAGGTTGCACTGGATGAGGTGTAGTGTCTGACGGAGGTGGGTGAGGCGTAACACCATGCTGATAGATGATTGGTCCAGGCAGCTTCACCCAAAATACATTGTAGTGGGCAACTACAGTCACACTGGAATATATACACATAGATACACATTCTAAAGTAATGTACAAACCTTTCAAATCAAGTCCAGGATTAACAGTCACACCGGCATACAAAGACTAATTCAACTGATTACAATCAATTACATTTACTTTTCAGAACACTGTTAGATAATTAAAGGTTTCACTCATAAATATGGTTTATCACAATCTAATAAGCGTATTGATGCTCCCCACAGGATGAACACTGGACATTTTAGACATTACATCTTTATCTTCCGCAGACAGCTAATTGCTTGGATATTTGCAGTCCCATCGGAGTGTTGGTTCTGGTTATCCTGTTCACTTTTATCTACATCCATCCATACACCAAAATCCCATTTGCAGAAATTGTATATCAAACACAG